>NW_020694146.1:11977-47993 GCF_002925995.2 Terrapene triunguis
ATGGCAAACAGTGAACAGAAGTTACAATATAGACAAGTATAATGGATGGCAAACAGTGAACAGAAGTTACACGGTAGGCAAGTGTAATAAATGGTGAACAGAAGTTACAATACTGAAACAGTGTTAGCGATTTAAGCAGGAATTGGATTGATAGTGAAACTTACAAAGGCAGCTGACTGAACAGCTATGGCTCTTAACAAGCATCTTAATTGTTAATTAGCCAGTTATTGGGGTAACCGGTTTTATGAATGAATATTGTTTCATTCATAAAACTTTACTTATGAAAAAAGAACAGGAGTACTTGTGGCACCTTAGAGACTAACAAATTTATTAGAGCATAAGCTTTCGTGGACTACAGCCCACTTCCTCGGATGCATATATATATGCCACAAGTACTCCTGTTCTTTTTGCGGATACAGACTAACACGGCTGCTACTCTGAAACCTTTACTTATGAAGTTACATTAATAAAGTGAACAATTAAAAACAATTTCATTCATCAGTTCTACACCCTGCAATCCTCTGCCAAAGTTTTCTGGGGGGGGGGGGGGGGTGGCTTTATTTCTTCCACCATGGAAGGACATTTGCCCACACCATTCAGGATAACTAAGTTCAGCAGGCTACATTGCAGAACACAAGCCAGCAGCATACAGACCGGGATAGGTTCCAGGTGCCAGAAGCAGCTGTGCCATCTCTGCCTTTGTTTGTTTGTTTGTTTTGGCCATTCAATTTACTATAGTCCACAGCAAAGCAGAAAGAACACTGTTCAATATCATTACCAGATTCAGATCACTTAGGACACCTGAATACTTGAATCTGCTGGGACAGACACTTCCAACTCAAAGAAACAGCTCCAGTCCTGCTAAGAGAAGATTCTTATCTCCCTACCCAACTGGTGAAACGACTCCAACTTCCTAGTGTTAGGCCCAAAAATATGGAGTATAGAACACTGTTTGGCCAGCTTAGCCAAAGTCAGGCTAACAGTAGTCGCTAGGCCATTCCTGCCTCTCTGTAAGACCTGAGGGCATGCTTGCTTAAGCTGCAGGGGATAAGATAGGAGGTGGGGGCCGCATTCTTGTACCAGATGTACTAGAAACAGTCTGTTTGGACAGATGAAGACTTGCAGTCTCCACTCCCTGTTTCTGTTCTTTATCTGTACCCAACTCCCTCTTTCCTCCCATCCTCTGGTGCATGACGAAAAAGCTGATAAGAAGCTGCTGAGGCATCATGAACTGTTTGTACTGTCAAAGAAGATAGATATGCATAAATATTAGAAACTTAACTAGAAAAGGGGGGTTGGGGGTTGCTTAATTATAACGCGACGGAACTGTCTATATAATCTCACTAGTTATTGTAATCGTGGCTGGTTCTCTCTGGAAACGGGCCGCTCTCTATTGTTGTGTGCACTCTTCAATAAAGAGCTTGTATTGGACCTTGCTGGTGTTGCCTGTCTCTCACTCTGCGGTCAGACAACGAACCTTGCCGTCTGGGTTAAAAAGTCCCTGACACTAGTTAATGTATTACTTTTGCTTTCTTGGAAAATGCTGCAAGAAGGAAGCACATTCATCTGTTGGGAACACAAAAAGATTTTTCTTTTAAACAGTGCAAGGAAAAGCTTTGAGAAAATGCTGTGGCTATTTCATAGACAGAATTAGCTGTGCAACTTGATAAACTGAAATCATTTACATTTTAAATGACTATCTCAGCAAAACGAATGAGGTCTGTTCACACCCTGAAGATTGTAAAACATTCTCAGAAGGATCAACCAGGTAGGTTAATTTAGCTTCAAAATGTCTTCTTATATCCCTTCATATATACTGCTTATTGCTTGGATATATTTTTAGTAACACAAAGATTAAATAACCTTGGGATAATTTGCCTTAAACTTTATGTAAACACTACAAGTACATTCAAAGAGATTTACATTCCAAAGCTTTTCAGATTATTTTCCTAGCAATGTAATTCAAGATTTGTGCAGCATGTTGATTTAGACTTTGTTTCTTTTGCAATGTGTTTTATTCAAAAACTCTGGGCCGATTCTGTTCTCAGGGATGTCTGAGGGAGATATGTAACAAATTAACTTCCTATATTTAGGATACTGGAAGAGACTGCACCAAATCCAATTATCATCACTCTAGTTTTCTGCCTGTTGTTAACAGTTTTTTACCTCTGATATTTAATCAAATATTATTAAAACATTTTTTTTCCAATTTTCATTGTTTTTCTTCTTTTTCTCCATTTAGCCAGGATAGGGGGAGAGGTTAATAAAATGCTTTGATTCAACCTGAATAGAATTCTCATTTTAAAATATTTTGTCTAGCTAGTCTTGTCAGGTCACATAATATTATTGTGAATTTGGACATTTTATTATAAATCTCACACTATCTGCTATTTTCCTAAAGCTCCAGCTCTCTAGTTTTAAGATTACGTGAGAACCTCAGATTTCATTTAAGTAAAAGTAAATTTTTAGCCCTCACAATTGCAGAGAAAAGTTTAGGACTATGACCTGAGTGCACTCTCTAAGGTGAGAAACCAAAAGGCAAAACATGAAAACTTAAAATGCATTATTAGTATTATAATTTTAAATCTCATGATTTTTAAGTCAATCTTATGTCTGTTTTTGGACCTGATTTGTGATTGTGTGTGATTAGGTTTTTAATTGATTTTCATTAAAAACATACTGCGAAATTGAAAAAAATAATTGACTTACAGTTTACATCTTTTCCCAAATACCTCATTCTTCATGGGTTCTCCAATGAAATTAAGCAATTGTACAGCTCAAAGGTACAAGACCGGACAATATAAAACCAGACAATGCTACACAGATATAACATATTAGGGAGGGTGGTACCCAGACTTTTGATTTTTTTTTAATATTGGGGTTAGCAGCGCTACTGCTCTGTTATCAAAACAAACAAATTTGAGCTTTCTACAATAGTTCATCCAATCTACACAAACCAAGAAAGCACATCTATTAATTTCATCCCTCAAAGTGCTGTTTTTCTTTGGCAATGAGGGTCTGAAGGAAATGTCATCCACCCTGAGTGTCTGACAATTTATTTAAATTTTAAAAATGGTATTTTGTTTAAATTTAGATCAGTTATTATTACTATTTATTTAAACTTGGATTTTTTAAATGAAATTAAATACAGTTTAAAAAAAAACAATGTAGTAGTCTCTTTAAAATTTGACAACCTGTGTTAAGTCCTAAACTTGCTGTAATCTATGAAAATCATTACAAACACATACATAATAATATTAAAGCAGTAAATGTTTGATGCAGAAGCTTTAAAGAAAATCAAACCACCAACGCGATAGAAATCTCTGGTTTAGCACCTGGAACCACGGTTTGTCAAAGTGCTAAACTAGCTTTTAACAGCAGTAGTCTCTTTTGCAGGTGCAAGAGGGGTTTTTTTATTTCAATTTATTCAACTAGCTCAGTTTAATAACTAGTTCATTGAAAGTTGAAAACTGATTGGAAACTAAAAAAGCAGGAAAGTTTTTTTCCCTCTTCCAATCTATGAAAAAAAAAAGATGAGATCTACCAGCTCTAAAATCTTGAACAACGTGGTGACCAGAAACATTTAGTGACCAGAAACAACACGGTGACCAGAAACAACACACTAACTACAGATAAGAAACAAATCAGTTTAAATGTAAAGCAAGTTTTTATAAACTTACTTTTTTCCTTAATTATCCAGAACAGTGAAGGTAGTTTTTATTTAAATTAAAAAAAAAATTCTTTAAAAAAAAATTGAATTCCAATTTCCATCCAAATACAGCTTAACATAGACTTAAAAAAAAACTGTCCCGTAAATAAGAAATGCCATTCACCATTTTTAACATAATAAAAATGTTAAAATTAACAATCTGAATAAATGTACACAACTATAGTGTATTCTCCTTGTTAAAAAGACGTACCAAATTTAGTGTAAAAGCTATGTTTAATTGCAAATCAACATATTTTAATTGTTACCAACCAATGAGAATCAGTCCTTCTTTAGGAAAATAACTAAAAAGTACAAATATAAAACTGATTATTTAAATTAAGATTTCCCACTTGCTGATTTAAATCATGATTAAAATTGGTGATTTCATACACCTTGATTTACATCAGTCCACCCTGCAGACACTAGAAAAAAAACACTTAGTCATATGGACCCAGAGCCACAAAAATACTTTGGTGCCTAAACCCCAGATGTAGGCACCTAAATGTCAGATTCAGCTCCACTGAGGGTATGTCTACACTACGAAATTAGGTTGAATTTATAGAAGCCGGTTTTATAGAAATCGATTTTATACAGTCGATTGTGTGTGTCCCCACATAAAATGCTCTAAGTGTATTAAGTCGGCGGACCGCGTCCACAGTACCGAGGCTAGCGTCGACTTCCGGAGCATTGCACTGTGGGTAGCTATCCCACAGTTCTTGCAGTCTCCGCCGCCCATTGGAATTCTGGGTTGAGATCCCAATGCCTGAATGATGCAAAAACAGTGTCGCGGGGGGTTCTGGGTACATGTCGTTAGGCCCCTCCCCCTCCATCAGAGCAACGGCAGACAATCGATTCGCGCCTTTTTACCTGGGTTACCTGTGCAGACAACATACCACGGCAAGCATGGAGCCCGCTCAGCTCAGCTCAGCTCACCGTCACCATATGTCATCTGGGTGCTGGGACGTGGGGCTGCATTGCACAGCAGCAGCCCCTTGCCTTTTGGCAGTAGATGGTGTATTACGATTGATATCCGTCATCATCGTATTCCTCAGTGAGTTCGATCAGAGGCACCTGGGCAGACATGTTTTGTCTCCTGGAGACTCAGTCCTGCCGGCAGTACTATTGAACCGTCTTGACGATGATGGCTAGCAGTCATAATACAGCATTTTCTGCCAAGCACCCAGAAGATGCCGATGGCTATCAGTCATGCTGCACCGTCTGCTGCCAGCTTAAGATGTAAAAAATAGATGGACCAGATTTGTTCTGTATTCATTTGCTTCCCCCTCCCTCCGTGAAATCAATGGCCTGCTAAACCCAGGGTTTTGAGTTCAATCTTTGGGGAGGCCATTCTGTGTGACAGTTGTTTGTGTTTCTCCCTGATGCACAGCCACCTTTGTTGATTTTAATTCCCTGTTACTGTATGCCATGTCGTCACTCGCCCCCCTCCCTCCGTCAGACACTAGTTTCTCACCTTTTTTCAGACCAGACTCCATAGCACTGGGATCATGGAGCCCGCTCAGATCACCGCTGCAATTATGAGCACTGTGAACACCATGCACATTGTCCTGGAGTATATGCAGAGCCAGAACATGCCAAAGCAAAACAAGGACCAGGAGAGGAGGCGATTACAGTGATTGCAGCGCGGCAACAAGAGTGATGAGGAAATTGACATGGACATAGACCTCTCACAAGATACAGGCCCCAGCAATGTGCAAATCATGGTGTTACTGGGGCAGGTTCATGACATGGAACGCCGATTCTGGGCCCGGGAAACAAGCACAGACTGGTGGGACCGCATCGTGTTGCAGGTGTGGGATGATTCCCAGTGGCTGCGAAACTTTCGCATGCATAAGGGCACTTTCATGGAACTTTGTGACTTGCTTTCCCCTGCCCTGAAGCACCAGAATACCAGGATGAGAGCAGCCCTCACAGTTGAGAAGCGAGTGGCGATAGCCCTGTGGAAGCTTGCAATGCCAGACAGCTACCAGTCAGTTGGGAATCAATTTGGAGTGGGCAAATCTACTGTGGGGGCTGCTGTGATCCAAGTTGCCAGGGCAATCAAAGACCTGCTGATATCAAGGGTAGTGACTCTGGGAAACGTGCAGGTCATAGTGGATGGCTTTGCTGCAATGGGATTCCCAAACTGTGGTGGGGCGATAGACGGAACCCGTATCCCTATATTGTCACCGGAGCACCAAGCCACCGAGTACATAAACCGCAAGGGGTACTTTTCAATACTGCTGCAAGCCCTGGTGGATCACAAGGGACGTTTCACCAACATCAACGTGGGATGCCCGGGAAAGGTACATGATGCTCGCGTCTTCAGGCACTCTGGTCTGTTTCGAAAGCTGGAGGAAGGGACTTTCTTTCCGGACCAGAAAATAAACGTTGGGGATGTTGAAATGCCTATCGTTATCCTTGGGGACCCAGCCTACCCCTTAATGCCATGGCTCATGAAGCCGTACACAGGCAGCCTGGACAGTAGTCAGGACCTGTTCAACTATAGGCTGAGCAAGTGCCGAATGGTGGTGGAATGTGCATTTGGACGTTTAAAAGCGCGCTGGCGCAGCTTACTAACTCGGATGGACCTCAGCTAAACCAATATCCCCATTGTTATTGCTGCTTGCTGTGCGCTCCACAATATCTGTGAGAGTAAGGGGGAGACATTTATGGCGGGGTGGGAGGTTGAGGCAAATCACCTGGACACTGATTACGCGCAGCCAGACACCAGGGCAGTTAGAAGAGTACAGCAGGGCACGGGGCGCATCAGAGAAGCTTTGAAAACGAGTTTTGTGACTGGCCAGGCTACGGTGTGAAACTTCTGTTTGTTTCTCCTTGAGGAGGCAATGGGACTTGGGGAGGAGGGCTGTTGGTTACACTGGGGCTGTAGCGGTGGTCTCTGCTCCTGCTGCCTTTCCTGCAGCTCAACCATACGCTGGAGCATTTCAGTTTGATGCTCCAGCAGCCGGAGCATCGACTCTTGCCTTCTGTCAGCAAGCTGATGCCACCTATCCTCTTCAGCCCGCCACTTGCTCTCTTCAGCCCGTGATTCAGCCTGCCACCTCTCTTCTCGTTCATATTGTGCTTTTTTGCACTCTGACATTGACTGCCTCCACGCATTCTGCTGTGCTCTTTCAGCGTGGGAGGACATCTGGAGCTCCGAGAACATATGATCCCGAGTCCGCCATTTTCCCCTTCTAATCTTCACTAGCCTCTGTGAAGGAGAAACATTTGCAGCTGGTGGAGGAGAAGGGAGAGGTGGTTAAAAAAGACACATTTTAGAGAACAATGGGTACACTCTTTCACATTAAATTTTGCTGTTCACATTACACAGTACATGTGCTTTCGTTACAAGGTCGCATTTTTCCTCTTATATTGAGGGCCTGCCGGTTTGGTGTGAGAGATCACTCACGCAGGTCCAGGCAACAGATTTCGGCTTGCAGGCAGCCATGGTAAACCACAGTCTTTTGGCTTTTTTCACCTTCTTAACATGTGGGAATGGTTTCAAACAGTAGCGCCCTCATTTCCCATACCAAACACCACTTGGGTTGGCCATTTAAAATGGGTTTGCAATGTAAAAGGAGGGGCTGCGGTTTCCGGGTTAACATGCAGCACAAACCCAACTACCTCCCCCCACACATACACACCCAATTCTCTGGGATGGTCACTTCACCCCTCCCCCCCACCGCGTGGCTAACAGCGGGGAACATTTCTGTTCAGCCAAGCAGGAACGGGCACCTCTGAATGTCCCCTTAATAAAATCACCCCATTTCAATCAGGTGACCGTGAATGATATCACTCTCCTGAGGATAACAAAGAGAGAGAAGGAATGGATGTTGTCTGCATGCCAGCAAACACCGGGACCATACGCTGCCATGCTTTGTTATGCAATGATTCCAGACTACGTGCTACTGGCCTGGCATGGTAAAGTGTCCTACCATGGCGGACGGGATAAGGCAGCCCTCCCCAGAAACCTTTTGCAAAGGCTTTGGGAGTACATGAAGGAGAGCTTTCTGGAGATGTCCCTGGAGGATTTCCGCTCCATCCCCATACACGTTAACAGACTTTTCCAGTAGCTGTACTGGCCGCGATTGCCAGGGCAAATTAATCATTAATCATTAAACACGCTTGCTTTTAAACCATGTGTAATAGTTACAAAGGTATACTCACCAGAGGTCCCTTGTGTGCCCTCAGGGTCTGGGAGCACGCCTTGGGTGAGTTTGGGGGTTACTGGTTCCAGGTCCAGGGTGATAAACACATCCTGGCTGTTGGGGAAACCGGTTTCTCCGCTTCCTTGCTGTGAGCTATCTTCATTGTCTTCATCATCATCTTCCTCGTACTCCGAACCCGCTTCCCTGTTGCGTGAGTCTCCATTGATGGAATCAAAGCACACGGTTGGGGTAGTGGTGGCTGCACCCCCTAGCATGGCATGCAGCTCCGCGTAGAAGCGACATGTTTGTGGCTCCGCCCCGGACCTTCCGTTTGCCTCTCTGGCTTTGTGGTAGGCTTGCCTTAGCTCCTTAATTTTCACGCGGCACTGCTGTGCGTCCCTGTTATGGCCTCTGTCCTTCATGGCCTTTGAGACTTTTTCTAATACTTTGCCATTTCGTTTACTGCTACGGAGTTCAGCTAGCACTGATTCGTCTCCCCATATGGTGAGCAGATCCCGTACCTCCCGTTCGGTCCATGCTGGAACTCTTTTGCGATCCTGGGACTCCATCATGGTTACCTGTGCTGCTGAGCTCTGCGTGGTCACCTGTGCTCTCCACACTGGGCAAACAGGAAATGAAATTCAAAAGTTCGCAGGGCTTTTCCTGTCTACCTGGTCAGTGCATCTGAGTTGAGAGTGCTGTCCAGAGCGGTCACAATGAAGCACTGTGGCATAGCTCCTGGAGGCCAATAACGTCAAATTCCATCCACACTACCCCAAATCCGACCCGCAAAGGCCGATTTTAGCGCCAATCCCCTTGTCGGAGGTGGAGTAAAGAAACCGGTTTAAAGGGCCATTTAAGTCGAAAAAAAGGGCTTCGTCGTGTGGACGTGTCCAGGCTTAATTCGATTTAACGCTGCTAAATTCGACCTAAACTCGTAGTGTAGACCAGAAAATTCACAAAACTCCTGTCAAACCCTGTAGATGCCTACATTCCCTTTGCAGCCCAGTTTTTCAGTGTAGAATCCCCATTGGCACCTATGTTTCTGCTTCTGGGCAGGTACACTGCTGCCTCCCTCCCAGAGCAATTCACAAACCCAGAGAAGATAGGCAGGTGAATACCTGGCTTGAGTGTGGGGGCTCATACAACAGGCATGCTCAGAGACAACCTACCAGCTCAGATCCCATTTAAAGACCAGGCAAAGGAGGAGGTGCCCACCTTATAGCTTTTAGCTGGTTGGATAGAGCACTTGCTAAGGCTGTGGGAGTCTTATGTTCAAATTCTCCACTCTCTGGCAGAGGGGAGAAAGAATTTCAACTGGAGTCTTCCTCCTATCAGGTGGGTGCTCTAACCACTCAGCTGTGGTTAGCTATTCTGATGAGGGGCTGTCTTAGTCTGTCCTGTTGAAGCTCTTCCAATGTGGATAAATAACAGAGTGATTGGAGCCAGGCGACTGGATCTGGGGTCTCCTATGTGAATAGTCTAACCACTGAGCTACAGAGTGTCTCTCACTCCCTCTCCTTCTGAGAGTGAGGCTGTTTGCTATGCCCTGCATGCTCTAGCAGGGTTTGTGATAGCAAGTATCAAAACAGGCACAGACTGTTTCTTTGATTTAGGGGCTTTGTTGGTTCCCCCCCCTTTCTTCATGGGGTCCACTTCAGATGAGTTTAGCTGTATGACACGCAAACCTGGGGTTTGCTGTGTGACTGCTGTCTCCACACTGTGATGGATGTGTTGGTGAGGGTAGGGAAGGTTATTGGCAGGGCTCGGAGCCTGTCTACACTACCACTTTACAGCACTCGAACTTGCTGCACTCAGGGGAATGGGTGGGATGATTTTTCACACCCCTGAGCCAGCAAATTAAAGCACTATAAAATGCAAGTGTAGACATGGCCTGATCTCCCTAGTGCAGTCTGGAGGATGCCTTTCTCTGTCCCTGGGTGACTCTATGTCCCCAGCTTAAGGGATGATGTACAAACCTTCACTTTCTAGGCTCCAGTGACTTCAAGTGAAGAGTCTTGCACAGCATTATAACAACCAATATTTCTGTGCACCATTTTACCCCTGAGGTGTCTGTGCAGTGCCCCTTCTGTTCTGTGTGAGACATTTTCTCCTATGTTACCCCTGTTTGATTCTTCTTTTTGGTTTCTTGCACCAGCTTTTCCGTGGTTTGGGACTGGCTTTCTCCAAGTCCCTGTTTGTTATGAGAGTGAGATTCAGTGCTTGCATGTGGCCAGTTTCCTGCCTGGCTAACTTTTTGCTGGGTTGGGCAAAACTAGCATTTCTGAAATTTGAGCAGAACAGAATAGCCAGGGTAGAACAGCATGACTTCCGAGGGCTGTTCTGTGCACTGACTGGGGACTGGCTGCTGATTGCATTTTTTTATCCATTGATTTGCAACCTGGAAACTTTTTGGTTGACTTGGTGTGTTAATGATATTTTGAACATGGTGATAAATCTTTTGTGATCTGTGTTTAATATTTGCTTAGGATGTGTTTCATTTTATTTTATTCATGTCTCTGTGTATATATTGTAATTTTATAACACTTTAAATTACTTTAATCTGATTTTATGTGAATAAAGGTGGTTTTCACATAATGTCTCTATCTCAAGATTGTGGTAGGTTTTGGGGTGTGCTTTGCTCTTCTGTGTTTCTTTCTGTTGGGGAAATTGTGTGTGTGTGTTTTAGTTTAGTGGCTGTGGTGGGTTTAATTTCAGGATTTATTTTGTTTTAGCAGGACCTCAGTTTGTTGTGGATTCTTAAGGTTTAACCCACGTGTCTCAAACACAAATGACCACGAGGGCCACATGAGGACTAGTACATTGGCCCGAGGGCTGCATTACTGACACCTCCCCCCCGCCACCCTCGGCCCCACCCCCACTCCACCCCTTCCATGAGGCCCCGCCCCTGCCCCACCTCTTCCCACCCCTTCCCTGCCCCCATTCCAACCCCTTCCCCGAAATCCCCACCCCAACTCTGCCCCTTCCCTGCCCCCAGGGGGTGCAGGAGGGATGTGGAGTGTGGTGGGGGCTCAGGGCAGGGGGTTGGGGTGTGGGGTGCAGGAGGGGTGAGGGGTGCAGGGGGCTCAGGGCAAGGGGTTGGGGTGCGGGGTGCGGCGGGGGCTTAGGGCAGGGGGTTGTGGTATGGGGTGTGGCAAGGGGCTCAGGGCAGGGGGTCGGGGTGCAGGATGGGTGTGGCAGGGGCTCAGGGCATGGGGTTCAGCTGCAAGAGGGGTTCGGGGGGCGGGCTCTGTCCCGACGCGCACTGGGGGCAGGGCAGGCTCCCTGCCTGCCTGCCCTGCCCCTGCGCCACTCCGGGAAGAGGCCGGAATGTGGGGAAGGGGGGGTACCGGCGTCTGTGTGTTGTTCTCGCTTCAGGCACAGCCCCCAACAGCTTCCATTGGCCAGGAATGGGGACCTGTAGTAACCTCTCCTTAGTCTACAAGGTATAAGGTGCTGATCATCCTGGAGTTTATATACCTCCCATCCATCACTCTCCTGCTGCCCTCTTGCCCTGCTGTATCACAGTTTATAGAGAGCAATCATATCTCCCCTCAGCCTTCATTTGGTTAGGCTAAACCAGCCCAGCTCCTTCAGTCTCCTCTGTAAACTTCAAAAAGCCTTTCATGGCAGAAAGGATGCTGGCTTTATAAGAGCTTGAAATATTAACACCTCCCCCCCAAACAGCTCTTGCAGGACCTGTAGGATAGCAAAGTTCAGGGTGCCATGGGTAGGGTGATCAGATAGCAAGGGTGAAAAATTGGGATGGGGGTGGGTGGGTAATAGGCACCTATACAAGACAAAGCATCAAATATCAGGACTGTCCCTATAAAATTGAGACATCTGGTCACTCTAGCCTTGGTTAGGGCCTGATTTCAAGGTTTTTCTCAAATGAATGCGCCTGGTGAGTTTTTTCTTTGGCCTGGAAACGAAACATGCAGAGCAGAAGATGACTGGCCACTTCAAGACATTATTGGGTCGAGTGCTTTCACATCCTGTGGGGATCAGGAACTTTGCTGTGATTTGCTCTATGACACACACAGAGCCTGTGTGGCCATCTAAGACTCAGCAGCTCCTTGAGGATGCTCCTGGGATCTCAGGGTTGGGTGGGGACAGACTTGAACAGGAACTGACACTCTCAGAATTGACTTCTGCCCTGTGACCGGGAGTGCCCGGTGCAGCCCTCACTGGAAATGCCAAGGTCAGGGCAGGCTGCAAAAGGGAGAGCAGATACTGCCAAGGCTGGTGGGTAACACTGAAGTTAAACCTCCCAACCAGACACAAACTGCTTCTGATCCCCCACACTGGTTATCAAGAAGCAAAAAAAAAGAAATCACACAGCCCCCTTTATTGCATTCCAGTCTCTGGCTCCCAGTCAGCACCTAGGTCCAGTACAGTGAGAAGTTATTTTAAACTCTGCTCACTATACAAAATGTTCTTCTGACCCCAAAGGGTCAACCACATCATCAGGTCAGAATAGGTTTGGTTCTTACCCAAAATACCACGCTGCCGGCCATTTAGTATCTAAAATGAAAGGTTTATTGTAAAGTAAAAAGAAAGGACAAGAAGACAGATGTTAAATGGTAAAATAGTCACATACATACAAAGACTTCAAAGTCCAGATATCAAGTTCCTATCAGTATTGGTGAGTTTGCTGGCTTGTAAGTCCCTCTGGAACACACCCACAGCTAGGATGAGTCATTCAGTCCTTTGTTCAGAGTTTCAATTTGTAGCAAAGTTCCTCCACAGGTAAGAAGCAGACAAAATGGAGAAGATGCAGCTGCCTTTTATAGTCTTTTGCCATGCAGCCTGTGCTTCCTTTATTTCAAACACAAGCTGACCAGCCCATGGCTTGGAGGCCTTAGAGTTCTGTCCATAGGCCTGCCCCCGCATGTTATCATGTCCCCTCTCAGTCCCCTCTTTTCTAGACTAAACAAATCCAAATCTTTTAATCTTCCCTCATAGGTCATGTTTTCTAGATTTTTAATAGTTTTTGTTGCTCTTCTCTGGACTTTCTCCAATTTGTCCACATCTTTCCTGAAATGTGGTGCCCAAAACTGGACACAATACTCCAGCTGAGGCCTATTCAGTGCAGAGTAGAGCAGAATTACTTCTCGTGTCTTGCTTTCATCACTCCTGCTAATACATCCCAAATGATGTTTGCTTTTTTTGCAACAGCGTTACACTGTGGACTCAGATTTAGCTTGTGGTCCACTCTGACCCCTAGATCCCTTTCCACAGTATTCCTTCCTAGGCATTCATATGTGCAACTGATTGTTCCTTCCTAAGTGGAGTACTTTGCATTTGCCCTCTTTGAATTTCATCCTAGTTATCTTAGACTATTTCTCCAGTTTGTCCAGATTGTTTTGAATTATAATCCTTGTGACGGGCTGGATCACAGAAATCCCCTGGGAGTTGCCAACTGATGTGCCAAGACTACTTCTGCCCCAGCTTTCCTGCCCTGCCAGCTTGGGACTTCAGTGCTCTGCCTGGTTTGAGCCAGACCCACTAGCCTGCTGCAAACCCAGACACAGGTCTGAACCACGTCCCCTAACCGCTGTAGGCTTAATGGAAAGCAACTTACAGAAGTGTTCCTGCCTTTAACACACAGATGCCCAACTCCCAATGGGGTCCAAACCCCAAATAAATCCATTTGACCCTGTATAAAGCTTATACAGAGTAAACTCATAAATTGTTCGCCCTCTATAACACTGATAGAGAGATATGCACAGGTGTTTGCCCCCCCCCCCAGGTATCAATACATACTCTGGGTTAATTAATAAGTAAAACATGATTTTTGTTAAATACAGAAAGTAGGATTTAAGTGGTTCCAAGTAGTAACAGACAGAGCAAAGTGAATTACCAAACAAAATAAAATAAAACTTGCAAGTCTATGTCTAATCAAACTGAATACGGAGAAAATCCTCACCAGTTCCAGTAAGCTCTCTTTTACAGACTAGTCTCTTTCTAGTCTGGGTCCAGCAATCACTCACACCTCCTGTAGTTACTGTCCTTTGTTACAGTTTCTTTCAAGGATCTTTGGGTTTGGAGAGGCTCTCTCTTTATCCAGCTGAAGACAAAATGGAGAGGTCTCCCAGGAGTTTAAATAGACTTTCTCTTGCAGGTGGAGACCCCCTCCTCTCTCCTATGCAAAGTCCAGCTACAAAATGGAGTTTTGGAGTCACCCCAGCAAGTCACATGTCCATGCATGACTGAGTTCCTTACCAGCCAAGCCACATTCCTGGGAAAGCCCAGATGTGGATTGGTGTCTCCAAGTTCATTGTTGGCTTAAGGGCTACTTGATTGGTCACTTACTGAGAATAGTCTTTTCTCAGGAAGCTGACCAACTGCTTCACTAAAACCTACTCTGAATCAAACAAGTATGCAGCCAATATTCATAACTTTGAATACAAAAATGATACATGCATACAAATAGGATTAATAGATTCAGTAGATCATAACCTTTATAGATATGTTACATGGCATATGTAGCATCAAACACATTCTAGTTATGCCTATATACATTCATAAGTATATTTCCATAAAGCCTTATGGGGGGCACCATCACAATCCTATCTTCCAAAGCACTTGCCACCCCTCCCGGGTTGGGTATCATCTGCAAACTTTATAAGTGTACTTTCTAAGGGTCAGTTTTATAGCTGATGGTCCCCAATGGGCCATCAAGCAGGCTAGGCAGAGCTGATGCCAAACTGTCAGGGGGTGTCACCCAGAAGCATAGCACAAGTTTTATAATACAGACATACATAGATACATATCCATAACCCAGAATACAAAGATGATACAAACATATAAACTAGATTATCATATTTGGCAGATTATAACATTTTTGCAGATATCTTACATGGCATATCTGGCACAACTCATTGCAATTGTACAATATTAATATTTATAATATGCTCAAATGTCCCCCAGAATCCATATAGTGTCACATGCCCTAAATGCTCCAGGGAAGACACCTGGTAATGATGGTTTGCCTGTTGAGTTTTGCAAAGCCTTTTGGACACTTTTTGGGACTGTCTTGCTCCAGGTTTTTCAGGAGAGCGTCGGGGAGAAGATATTACCACTTAGTTGTTGTTGAGCAATTCTCACCCTTTTGCTTAAGAAGGGGTACCTTGGGAAGGTAAAGGATTGGAGATCTGTGTCCCCCCCTGCGTTGCTCTAACTATAATCTTTTCTCAAAGGCCTTGGCAAACAGACTGAAAACTTATTGGTTTGGTTGTGCGACATGACCAGACCCACTGTATCTTCAATAGATCCACTTTTAACAACCTTTGCCTATTGTGGGATGTAGTTTTGGCTAAAAAATATTTGATTTGAACATTGGTTGGTTTCCCTTGATCAGGAGACAGCTTTTGATCGATGCCGGGAGTGTTCCATGAAATGTTGGACTTGATCAGATGCAGCATTCAGAAGATTATTGAAAGTTACATAGAACCAGAGAAATGCAATTAAGTTGAGTGCTGCAGGGTCTTGTTTTGTTTTGCCAATAATGTATCCTGTTCATAATTTTCCATTTTCTCTGTATCCAAGTTGCCTTAAATCATTGTGACTGTGTTACACGCAATACATTTTTTTGTTATTTTATCTCCCGCCCCCTCCTGTCATCTAGATCAAGTTACACTGAGATGAAGGGTCTGTCAATTTGCCACAGCTCCAGAGCCAGCTCCTCTCTACCCGATTTTATCATTTTCTTCATTGCATTTTATGTTCACAAGCTGGAATCAGGTAGGAATGTTTGTAGCTTCTGCTGCTTCGTACAGGATTTATTCATTTGTTTTGATTTCTACAATTTTGACGGGTTCCCTCATCGGGACCTCCTTGGGACTGTCACTTGATGTGCTGAGATACCACTGAACCTAACCCTTCTGCCAGCATGGGCACCCCTTGCCTCTGTCTTGCCGAGCCAGACCCTCCAGACCTCCTCCAGCACAGACAGAGAGATAGGGCCACACCCCTCTGCAGAATACAGACACTGAAATCCGCTCATCTCTTGGGTGACTCAGTTAAAGGGACTTACCTCAGCACCCCAGTGCACAGCCCCAATGGGACCTGAACCCCAAATAAATTCATCTTACACTGTATAAAGTTTTATATCATATAAGTTCATATTGTTCGCCCTCTTTCTCGAAGTGAAGAGAGAGATGCACAGACTGTTTGCCCCCCAGGTACCAATGACTTGCATTGAGTTTATTAATAAACAAAAGTGATTTTATTAAGTACAAACGGTAGGATTTAAGTGATCATAAGAGGTAACAGAACAAAGTTACTAAGCAAAATAAAACAAACACACAAGGCTAAGCTTAGTACACTAAGAAACTGGTTACATGCACTATCTCACCCTCAAAGATGTTCCAATTAGTTTCTTTCACAGACTGGACTCATTTCTATTCTGGGCCCAATCTGTTCAGTCTCTGTTAGTTCCAGTAGGCATTTTGGGTGGTAAGCAGGGGTGTCCACACAATTCCTTCTTTATTCTGCTTCACACCCATATATAGATTTGGCAAAAGGTGGGAATCCTTTGTCTCTTTGTTTAAACCTTCCCCCCGCCTTGTGGAAAAATATAAATTCCAAGATGGATTCCAGCATCAAGTGATACAGACATGTGTCTTCACAGGTACCCATAGGCGCTGATTCCGTGGGTGCTGCGGGGCTGGAGCACACATAGGGAAAAATTAGCAGGTGCTCTGCACCCACCGGCAACCAAGCACCCCTGCCTCGCTTCCTCCCCTCTCCTCCTCCTGAGCGCACCACGTCGCTGCTCCTCCCCCTTCCTCCCAGCGCTTCCTCTGCTGCGTAACAGCTGTTTGGCAGCACTTAGAACTTTCTGGGAGGGAGGGGGAGGAGCGGGGATGCAGCACGCTTGGGGGAGGAGGCAGAGAAGAGGTGGGGCAGGGGCAGGGACTTGGGGGAGAGGGCGGGGCTGGGGTGAGAAAAGGCAAGGTGGGGTGGGGACTTTGGGGAAGGAAGTGGAATTGGGGCGGGGTGAGGGTGGTGCAGGGGCAGGGCTGTGGGAGCGGGAGTCGAGCACCCACGGGCCAGAGGGGAGGTCGGTGCCTATGCAGTGACCCCCATTGTCCCTCCTCCTCACAGGCATCCCACGAACTTACAGGAAAAAAAATCCATTGACAGCCCATTGTTTCTTGCTTAAGAGTCACCAAGTTCCTGAAGTACCCTTAATGGCCTTCACTTGGCATAACTACATTAGTAACAGTAACATCGGTTTACACTTCGTATTTCTAACTTCAGACATAGAAATGATACATGCATACAAATAGGATGAACACATTCAGCAGATTATAACCTTTCCAAGGATATGGCACATGATAGATTTTGAATAAAGCTTTTCCAGTTATGTTGTATTCATAAGCATATTTCCATAAAGAATATGGAGTGCAACGTAACAACAGTTACCCTATTTAACTACATGATACAAAACTGAACAAAAATCAGCACAAATTCCCAAGCATATCAACATCAGTAAAAAATAAATGAATTGTTATGAGCTGGGTGAAATCTTGTTCTGGATTGAGTTGACCTTGTTCAAATGGGTGTGTGAACGCACCCTTTCACTTAACATAGCTGTAAAAAAGAGTAAAGTAGCCACACCTAAAACAAGGCTAAATAGAATCTGCACAAAGGCTAGGGCTATATCCACACTACAGACCTTAGAGCGGCACAGCTGTACCACTGCAGCTGCGCTACTATAAAGTCTCCCGTGTAGCTGCTCTATGCATAATTAAGCCACCCCTAACAAGCAGCGGAGGAGACATTCTCTTGCCAACAAAGTGCTGTCCACACCAGGGTTTTTATCAGTGAAGCTTATGTCGTTCAGGGGGGTGACCTGACCGACAAGTTTGATCGACAAAAGTGCTAGTGTAGACCACACCTAGCACTGTGGATATGTTGGGTGCATGGAGTAGGTGGCAGACAGGTAGGAGGTTTTCCACTGGGTTTTGTGACCCGGTGAGTGTGAGAGTGTGAGATTTGAGAGAGCAAATACACACAGCCGACAGCAGATAAGAACAGACAGAGAGAGAGAGAGAGGGGCGGAAACAAAAAAAGCAAAGTCAAGCAGGAGCTCTGACCACAGTGCAATGCTGGGAAAAGCTACAGAGAGAACTTTTGAGTCTGTTGGCTAGAAAGGCTTGGGGCCGAAAGCTACAAAACTGCTCCTTTCACTTTTGGTTCCTCCTGCATTTAGAGAACCAGGACTTGGTACATTCTTTGTAAATAAAAAAGATTGCAGCAAAGAGAATACCAGGCTCAATCAATGTCTACATCCAACAGGCCCCAAAATTGGACTAGCTGCTGAGGTTGAAAAGGGATAACAATACAGTAAAATGTCTCCCCAGGCCTTCAGGATTAATAACTACACCTCATCCATCCAGTTTCTTTATATGGTCCTCCTTGAGTGTCCTCCTCAACATGCCCATTTT
This sequence comes from Terrapene triunguis, assembly GCF_002925995.2. Lineage (NCBI taxonomy): Eukaryota > Metazoa > Chordata > Testudines > Emydidae > Terrapene > Terrapene triunguis. The sequence continues at coordinate 30,295 of NW_020694146.1, forward strand.
CTTCTCAAAAACCTAATCAGCTTGGACTGTGCAGGTGCAGATTCCATAGGAACCAAAGGGCAAACGAGTTCTAGTATTTAAGACTCTTCATTGAAGGTCTCCTGGCCACCTATCTATCTCCCATTTTAAAGCTGAGGGGAAAGGCCGGGGTGGGGCGGGGGAGGGTGGAGTATTAGCTCAAACATCCCAGCTGACTTCACAGAGCTCATGAGCAAAGTACTCCCTGTGAGCATCAAGTCAAGCAAGTGATTGGCTGTAGGAAACCCTCTCTTCTTTCTCTCTATTGATGCCAGTTGAGCAGTCTTGGAGTGAAGCAGGGGTTCTGTGGAAAGGCCAGTATTGAGGTCTTAGATCAGACGACTGTATCGTACACAAAAGGAGGCAGAAATGAAGTAGCACAATCTGGCGTCTCCTAATATTTAAGTGCTTTGTTTGGCAACCTTAGCTTCTGATTGAGTAAAGCAGGGATTCTCAAACTAGTGGTCATGACCCCTCGGGGGTTGCGAGGGTATTACATGGGGGTTGTGTGCTGTCAGTCTCCACCCCCAAGCCCTACTTTGCCTCCAGCATTTATAATAGTGTTTAGTGTTTAAAAGTTGTGTTTTTAATTTATAAGGGAGGTCACACTCAGAGGCTTGCTGTGTGAAATGGGTCACCAGTACAAAAGTGTGAGAACCATGGGAGTAAAGCATTTAAGCTTATGCTTAAAGTTAAACACATGCTTAAGTTTCCTTCCTGAAGAAAGATTCTTTCCTGAATGGTAATAATGTCCTAATAATGTTCTTTAACTTAGTTTATATGTTTTATAACATTCAAAAAAACTTAAAAACTGTTTCAAACAGAAAGCAACAATTTGAAATGTTTGCAAATGCAAGTTAATTCTGTCTGGAGCTGCTTGTAAGGATAATGGCAGAAAGTATTTCAGCTTCCATTAAAACCAATATAAATCATGGTTATCCAAATGCATTGTTTGTTGTAAAATTCATCTATAAATTCAGGACACATCCTAGTCAATGACAGAGCACTGCAATAGAGGCACAGAATAGGAAATACGCACAAAGAGATTCTAATTTATTAGAGTCATTGATTAATAGGGAATATGATGTACATTTACTTTATTTGTTTTATCTTCTTTGTGCATTTGGTAGCTCGGTTCACAGTGATTGGACCTGATCACACTGTCACTGCCATTGTGGGTGAGGACACTGTGTTACCCTGTCACCTGTCTCCCAGGATGAGCGCTGAGAACATGGAGGTGAGATGGTTCCGGTCTGTGTTCTCTTCGTTTGTGCACCTGTATCAGCATGGGAAGGATGAGTATGGGCAGCAGATGCCAGAATATCATGAAAGGACAGAGCTTTTGAAAGCCAACATCATGGATGGGAATGTTGCCTTGAGGATTGTGAATGTCAGACCCTCTGATGAAGGACAGTACCGCTGTTTTGTTCAAGATGGTGTATTTTATGAAGAAGCTGTATTGGAACTGAAGGTAGAAGGTCAGTAATGTGTCTATAAAAGTCCACAAAAGTACTTAGGCACCTAACTCCCCATCTCAGACACCGAAGTCCAAAATTCAGGTGCCCCTGAAATCCTCCAATTAGTCATTAAATGAGATCCTAAATTAGTCATTGGGCCAGAGAAAGAGAGTGAGAATAATCTGTAGGCCAATGATCAGGGCTCTCACATGTTAGCAGGAGACCCAAGGTCTAATCCTCCTGCTCCAATGACTGCAAATTTGTCCTAAGTGAAACAGCTTCAGCAGGAGAGAATGAAAGAGCCCCACACCAGAATATCCCAGACCCCAGGGTCAGAGCACACTCACAGGCAGTAGGAGACCCCTGTTCACATTCTTTCCCCCCCATTTAAGCAGAGGGGGTAGTTGAACCAGGGGTCTCCCACATCTTCATCAAGTGCTCTAAAAACTGGAACGAATATTCTATGGGAGGTACCAGCACCAGTGCAGATTGTAAAAAGTGGCTTAGGTGACTGACTCCAGGAGAGTGTGCCAGGCTGTGCATCACAAGCAGAGATAGGGGCCTCAATCCAGCCTGGGTTCAGGCTCTGAAATATGGCACAGTGGACTGCTAGGATACACCACTCTTATCAACATCTGTTCTGGGCTGTTTTAGGCAGCTTTCTCCCTAGATGCTGGATTTTGTGGATCCCATTCTCAGGCACTGATCTCTCCCCTAACTCAGGCTTTGTGGATTCCAGTGGTTTTCTAAGCATCTTAAAAGTTAGGCCATTTGGTGCTTAGTGTTGCAACACCAATTCTCTTTGTGGAGTTGGGCCTTAGGCCACGTCTACACTACCCACCCGGATCAGCGTGTAGTAATTAATCTATCGGGGATCGATTTATCGCGTCTCGTCTAGATGCGAGAAATCGATCCCCGAATCGATGCCCGTACTCCACCTCGGCAGGAGGAGTAAGCGCAGTCGACGGGGGAGCTGCGGCAGTCGAGTTGGGCCAGGTAAGTCAAACTAAGATACGTTGACTTCAGCTACGCGAATAGCGTAGCTGAAGTTGCGTATCTTAGATCGATTCCCCCCCCCCAAGTGTAGACCAGCCCTTAGTGTTTATCATTTTGCATATTGTTACCCTTAAATCCCCTTTCACTTCCATGTTTCCTCTATCAGCAGTGCTGGTGTTTGTGCCTTGGTAACATTTCAGCCTCTCTACAGGGTTTCTATCCAAATGAGGGAATGGACAATATCCCTAGACATTAGGGAGTTGCTCCTCCTCAAAAGACAGAGACACCCACAAATAGTGGGTTTCTTTTTATCCCAGGGGAGAGGGATATCCTCACTGGATATTTAGCAATAGCAGCAGCTGGTTCTTAGTTACTGGCCCAAGCTCAGTTTCTCGTAGAAGCCAAATTCTGTCCCTCCTTTAGAATTCAGGAAGAAAATGGAAAATGCCTAACATGTTTCCTATGGCAACGGGTTAGGTCTCTGACTCACTTTGCCCAAAACAGCCAGAAGAGGAGATGATGGTGCCTAAGCCAGCCAATGGGAAATGTCAACCATAGTGGTGTGTCCTAGGCCCCAGCCCCACACTGACAGACGGACAGCTAAGTGTAGGCTGCAGGGAGGTGCCTGTCTCTGCTGGTGATCCATGAATGGGAACCAGACACCTGAAGCCAGACAGCATAGGCACCTAAGTCATTTCCTCAGCGTTGGATTAACTCAGGAGCTTTAAGGGCTGCAGCCAGGGCCCCAGGCTAAGGGGAGCCCTGCAAAAAGATCTCTGGGTTGCCAAAGTCCAGATCATTTCGCAGGGGCCCCCTTAGCCCTGGGGCCTCCGGACTGCAGCCACTAAAGCCCCTGAGTTATCCAGCCCTCCCTGGCGGGGCATGGAGGAGGCTCCACTCACTGCCATTCCCTCACACACTCTTCTGGGCTGGAGCTGCGAGCACTGGCTCACAGCAATCAGGGAGGAAAGCTCTGTCCACATGCTGCCCTCGCCTGCAGGTGCCTCCTCTCCATCTCCCATTGGCCGGAAACCTCGCCCAATGGGAGCTGCAGGGGCGAAGTCCGCAGGCAAGAGCAGCATGCAGAGCCACCTGCCCCACTCTCCAGGGCCATAGCCAGGGACATGTCGGCAGCTTCTGGGAGAGGTGTGGACCAGGGCAGGCAGGGAACCTGCCTCAGCCCTGCTGCACCACCAAAGGGGAGCTGCCGGAGGTAAGTGCCCTGCTCCAGCACTGAGCTCCCTCCTGTACCCTAACTCCCACTCAGACCCCAACCTCCTGCCCTGAACCCCCATCCTGCACTCCAAACCCCTTGGGCCCAGCCTGGAGCCCCCTGCTCCACCCCAGAACCCACACCCCCAGTCGGAGCCCGCACCCCTTCCCACACTCCACTCCAACCCTCTGCCCCAGCCTGGAGCCCCTTCCTGCACTCTGAACCCCTCATTTTTGGCCCCACCCCAGAGCTTGGGGATGCCCCAAGCCTCTGCCCCCCTCCATGTGATCATTTTGTTTTAAATTAGAAAGAAGACTTGTATACAGGGAGGGACCCCACGAAATCTGATAGCCCCGGGCCCACAGAAGAGTTAATCCGGCCCTGCATTTCTTGCAGGAATTAATTAGGTGCCTGCCCCACTCCACATGAAATAACCAGAGGAGGAGGTGCCCACCTTATAACTTTTAGCCCAATGGTTAGAGCTCTCAGCTGGTTCCCCTCTTTCTGCCGGGTGGAGAAAGGAATCAAACAGGGTCATCCATATCTAAGGAGAGTGCTCTAAACACTGAGCTATGGGAAATTCTAATGTGAGGCTCCCTCAGTCTCTACTGTTGAAGTTGTTCCAGGTTGGATAAATAATGAAAGAGTGATTGGAGCAGGGGGACTGGACCCAGGGTTTTCCACCTCCCGGGGGGGTGCTAACCACTGGGCAACAGAGCCTCTCTCTGGCCCAATGACTATATAAGTATTTGTACACAATAGAACAGTCATTGGGCCAGAGAGAAAGAGAGCGAGGCAAGATTTTTCTGTGTCATAACTCTTCTGTTCATGCTAAGAAGTTACAGATTAAATATTCAATGCCACTCTTCACTGCAGGTATAAGTTGATCTCAGGTGGGACAGTAGTGAAAAAAAAACACATTATCCTCACTTCAACTACAATCAAAAGAAAGAACTTTGTTCAGTGTGAGTTACAATTGCATCAGAACCCACTGCACCAACTCGAACACCGCTGGTGAAAAGGGATGTGCTAAGTCAGCCATGACTTTTGGACTTGAATTAATTCATGGAAGACATATGGCCTGTGTGATCCAGGAGGTCAGCCTGGATGATCACAATGGTTCTTTCTGGCCTTAAAAAGCTATTGAATCTGTGAACAAAAAACCTTCAAAGCCTTGAAATCAGAAATCCAAGGGAAATTCTTTTGCATTCCTTGCCCACTTCACATCACCTACTAAGCTGCTGATTACACACTCCCACGCTCCGTAAGACTTTCACTTCCATCTCTGAGGCCTCCGGACTGCAAAATGCTTAACAAGTACTTAAGTCTCATTAAAGTCAAGTTTCCTGTTTCTGCAAATATCAGTCATAAAGAAAATGTATTCAATCATTTTATTGAAAATGTAAACTTTTATATGCTAGGCCGTTTGTATTTGTGTGTGTGTGTATATATAGCCTGAATAGTCATTTAACACTGATTCATTTTACTCTAGCTTCAGGCTCTCCACCTCAAATCTCTGTTGAGGGTTATCAGGATGGAGGGATCCGAATGGTGTGTCAGTTGGCTGGATGGTACCCAGAGCCCGAGGTACTGTGGAGAGATCGCAGTGGGCAGCTTTTATCTTCCTCTACTAAAACAAAATCCAAAGATGGACGTGGGCTCTTTGAAATAAAAAGTTCTATCATTATAACAGAAAATTCAAACCAGAATGTATCCTGTTCGATAAGGAACGCTTACTTCAACCTAGAAAAGGAACCCTCAACTTTTTATATATCAGGTGAGTTACCACCAAAACCAAACACCGATATCCCAAACTGGAAGAAAAAAAGAAGAAGAAATAAAATCTAGGTTGCTAAATAATACAAAAGTTAAAATATTTCCTCACAAAAAACTACATTAAGTTAAGGTTCAGAACACAATTTAGTGTAAAATACACTCCAGGGATATAGTAATTATCCCAGAAACAAGCAGTTTTGACACAGGAAATTCAGAATTAAGGTTAAATTTAAAAGAAATCCAAATGTATTTCTGCATAGAAATGCCCTATGGATATGATTATAATAAAAACATGATGGTTGGTGTTTGAAGTCCCATATAAGAATAAACTGGTATTTTATTTATCTCTTTTTATTAATGTATGTTTAAGCTGAAATTCGATTTCTTTTTCTCATACAACCACCACAGGGCAGTGTTAAGGTATATTGGGGGCCCTACTGATTGGTTGGACTTTCCGCCTCCTGGTGGTCTGGTGGATCAAGGACTAGGCTTCTTGCCCCAGTGACTATGGAGTGGGAGATGTGATGTGCTGTAGTCTCTTCAACATAGAGGAAATTTGTGACTGAGTCTCTGGCTCATGAAGGGTCAGAAGCAAGGCAGGTCCAAGAAAGTCTGGAGTCCTGGAAACAGTCATTTGAGTGTGTCTCTCACTACAAGGTCCACATTTTAATTTGAAATTTGATTTCTCATCCTCTAGCAAACTTCATGCAGGGAAGGGGGTTGCCATAACAACAAAATGCTATGGGCCTGATCCAAAGCCCATTGAAGATGTTAATAGGATTTGGATCAGTTCCTACACACCTATTTAGCAGATCAGCTCCTATGCCAGTGAAGTGAAGAGTATTTTAATATTTATCTGCCCTCCATTAATTATTTATTTCCACTCTTAAATCGTCAGGTTTTCTTTTACTATGGAAGTTTCTTGTTGTTACAAAACTTTTAATTTTACTTAAATGTAAGTTTTCTGTTGGGAAATGTAATGGTTACCTATAATTTCTCTTCCTACATGTTTTAATTTCATGAAAAGAAGGAGGCACTTTCCCTTGAGTTGGCTCCTGGGTTGCATGATGGGTTCAGAAGCCCCGGTTATCCAACAGCATGAAGACTGTGCATAAGGACAACCAGAATTAAAATATAAACAAAAAACCCCACTATATCTATATCTATATCTATATATAGTGGGGTTTTTTTGGTATATATATATATATAGGGGCCATTATATGTATATTATATAAAGGGGCCAAATGTAGAATGCACAGGGAACCTGAATTCTGGTATTTCCTAACTTTTGAATCCAATTTTAATTTAAGGTGTTTTATGTGTGTGCAGATGGCTGAGCATGTGTGTGAGGTTTAGGTTAGATATTAGGAAAAACTTTTTCACTAGGAGGGTGGTGAAGCACTGGAATGGGTTACCTAGGGAGGTGGTGGAATCTCCTTCCTTAGAGGTTTTTAAGGTCAGGCTTGACAAAGCCCTGGCTGGGATGATTTAGTTGGGGATTGGTCCTGCTTTGAGCAGGGGGTTGGACTAGCTGACCTCCTGAGATCCCTTCCAACCCTGATATTCTATGATTTAGTAATTTTGTATCATCTGCAAATTTTGCCACCTCACTGTTTATCCCTTTTTCCAGATCCTTTATGAATATGTTGAATAGGACTGGTCCCAGAACAGAGCCCTGGGACACCACTATATACCTATCTCCATTCTGAAAACTGGTTGCACTGTCCCTTTGCCCAACCAAGCTCAAATGTAACTCCACACTCCAGCTCCTTGTCAGATGTGACTCCCCTCCCTGTTTCCTGTCCCCGTACTGGTTCCCAGTCCCAGTCTCCTTGTCAGGCCTTGTTCTAGTCTGTCCCTCTGCCCCCTCTTCCTCATCTGGTCTCAGTTCTCACTTTCAGTCCTGCCACTCCCATTTCCCTCAATGGTTCCCAGTCTCCTTACCCAGTGTCCAGTTCCACCTCATTCCCAGTCACAGTTTTTCTCTCACTCCAGAACCAGTCTCACCAAGCACTTTGTTCCAATCTATTCCGTTACCTCCTTCTGGGTCTAGCTTTCCCCCCGTTTTATATTCTAGTCAGTCACCTTCTACCTCCGTTCTGCCTAGACACCAGCAGAGTGGGCACTGAGAGCACAGGAGAGACAGGCCCCCTGCTGTCCATTTTAGTGCCCAACCCCACAGCAGTTTGGAGCAGCAATTGCAGGGAAAGCTCAGCTTTGCCCTTTTATCCTTGACCTGGAGTGTGGGGATGTTACATGTGAAGTCTGGACAGCAGCAGGGGCTGTGAGGGGATGGAGCATGGTCCGTGAGGACAAAATCTTCAGAGAATTTTACGTTAAACTCTAAGAACTCTTACCAAGTGTGCACAAAACTAAAATTTTTCAGAGGCTTATCACTTGGCCAATTATTGGATGGATTTTCACAGGGAAAGGGCACATGCCTGACCCACAGGCAGCGGCGGCTCCAGGCACCAGCGCTCCAAGCGCGTGACTGGGGTGGCAAGCTGCGGGGGGCGTCCTGCCGGTCCCTGTGAGGGGGGCAGTCAGGCAGCCTTCGGCGGCATGCCTGCCGTGCTTGGGGCGGCAAAAAAGCTAGAGCTGCCCCTGCCCACAGATCACACCCTGCTGAATATCAAGTTTCTGCTCCGGGGCACTAAAGCTTCTCCTAGAAAAGGTCATCAGATTTTTTTTTTTAAATGTCAAAACAATGTGTTATTCTCTAACCTCATTCTCTGAAACAGTGGAACCATTTTGGCTGAAACTTGTAAAAAGAAGTTCAGCCTGAGGCAGACACCCAGCATGGAACTTTTCTGCCCAGATGACTAAAGTTTGGCAAAGTAGTGAGCAGCTGAAAATAAGGCCCTATAATGGGAAGGATGGAGCCACCTTAACGGGTGATGTAACCAGGCCCAACTATATATGCTGGCAGAGGCAAGGGGGGGCGACGTGGGTCACGTGAAGCCCTCTTGTTGGCGCAACATCATCCACGCAGGCCCCTCCCCTTTTTTCCCCGTGGCCCATGCGCCCCCCCCCCCTTTCTGGTGGTGCCTCCCAGGCCCTTTTTTCTACTGGTGCCTCTGTATGCTGGAGAGGGGAAGACGGAGACAGGGAGAGGCTGGTAGCACTTCACATAGCATTTAATACACCATTCAGTACTATCAAAAGTGTGTGAATAGAACCTCTCTTGAAAATTGGTTTCTGCCAATTTTTATCTTGCAGGGAGCATTTTTTCCCACACTTGTTTCAAACAAATCCTGATGTAATACATTTTTCTAGACTAAAAGTATACACGGTTTGTCATTCCAAACTATAGTATAGTGTTTATTATTTCCGAACTAATGTGGTCTTTGTGTTTCAGATTCCTTTTTCCCAAGAATGTCTCCTTGGCTGGTGGTTTGGATTGTGACTCTGGTGATTTCGTTGGTGGTCATCAGCCTTACTCTTTTTCTCTTCAAATTAAGAGGTAAAGCTTGAATGGGGAAAATACAGTGTAATCAGAAAGATTTTCTCCTTAGAAAAAACAGTTTAGACTTTTCTACATGAGAAAGTTACATCAGCTTACGGTGTGAAATTAAATGGATTTTGTTAAACCAGTGCAAACCTCTGTGTGGACACATCAATTTATGTGCAGTTTATTTCAGGTTAACTTAAACCTGTTCCTATTCATCTTAAAATAAGCCTACACTTGGTTTGCACCGGTTTAATTAGATTGTCAATGGAGCCTGAGGGAGTTAGGTTCCCAACTCCCACTGTAATTCAGTGTGGTTGGGGTTTTTAAGTACCCTTGGCTCGAACAAAAATCCTTGCCTTATGAAGTTTCTGCTGTTTAATTCTAGTGTGTTCAAAAGATTGTTACAGTATTAAGGAATGGCTTGTTGTTTTTGTTGTTATGGAAGGCTCCATCTGGGGATGCCAGTACACAGAGTCTTCCAAGTTTTTCTTTTTTTTTACTTTGTTTTAGTGTGTGAGAAAATGGTCAGTCTTGGGGAAGACAGGCTGCATTGTTGTTGTTAGTTTGGGGTTCTGCAAAGTTTCAGGAAGAGGGAGCTGAATAAGAAACAGGAGAGTTTGCTCGTTGTCTTGATCTCAGGTTAGAGTCAATTCTTGAGGTATCAATTCTTGAGATTCTCTAGGAACCAAATGTCATGGATCCACACTCCAGCTCTTAAACAGTCTCTTGGAGGAACCCCTTCAGTCTGCCACACATCCAAAGGATCTCATCTTCCTTCAGAGTAGACCTCACTGCCTCATAATCTCCTTAACTGAGTGTCTGGGCTCCAGCACTCGGGGTTTCACACCAAGAGCTCTCCCCAGCTAGTCTACACTTAGACCAGGGGTGGCCAACCTGAGCCTGAGAAGAAGCCAGAATTTACCAATGTACATTGCCAAAGAGCCACAATCATACGTCAGCAGCTCCCCGCTCCCAGCACCTCCTGCCCACTGGCAGCCCTGCCGATCAGTGCCTCCTCCTCCCTCCCCATACCTCCCAATCAGCTGTTTCTTGGCATGCAGGAGGCTCTGGGGGCGGGGGGAGAGGGAGGAGGGAGGACATGGCAGGCTCAGGGGAGGGGGCGGGAAGAGGTGGAGTGGGGGCAGGGCCTGTGGCAGTGCCAGGGGTTGAACAGTGAGCACCCCCCGGCACATCGGAAAGTTGGCACCTATAGCTCCAGCTCCGGAGTCGGTGCCTATACAAGGAGCTGCATATTAACTTCTGAAGAGCCGCATGTGGCTCCGGAGCCACAGGTTGGCCACCCCTGACTTAGTCAGACTCCTGAACAGAGGCTTGTATGCTCTTCAGGGACTTACGTGTCACAGCAAGTTTTTGCAATGACACGAAACAGCCTTTTCAAAACAGAGTAGGATTTATTAGTCAACTGGCATCAATTCTTGGCATTCCCTGGGAACCAAGTCCTGGTGCTAGGTGAAGTTCTTGAAAGAAAGGATTGTCTGTGTGCTGTTTGTGACCATCTATGTTCTAGGACAGGTCTATGTGTGTAAATAAATCAAATTACACTTAGAAAGTACCCAAACTCTGTGTCACAGATTTCTCCTCCACTGGGCACCCAACCTGCAAGTCCCTGGAGAGCTTCAATGGCTTGGTAGAACAGCGTCATTATTATTACACAAGGACTCATAATGAAAAGATCCTTTTAAATTTAGAGTCACTGAAAAAGTCCCTACATTATTTATATTTTCTTTTTTAAGGAAACATCTCGACACTATCAGTAAGTTCCATTTTCTCCTGGTACAACCAATGATATGCTCTGAAAGATTTTTGAATGAATGTGACAATGTCAACTTGAAAATCATAAGTAATACTAATTGCATATCTTGTTATATCGGTAATGGGTCGGAAGCCAGTATTGTACATGTGTCTTCAGGAGGCAGCATGGAGTGGGTGACCGAGGGGGACTGTGCACTTGATGCCCATGGCAGAAATGGCTCCATGCCAGCTCCATAAAAAGAACGTCTGAGAGGGGCTGGTGACAGCCCAGGATTGAAGTGAGGATGTGGTTACCCGGGTCAGGATTCTGTGCACTGAGTGCCCACAGTCCTGGCACGTAGGTGAGGCATGTGAGTTATAAGTGTGACCTTTCACCCAGCTCAAGGCTGGCATAAAGGCCACTGAGAGAGTTTTGGGCTGCCTTCCTTTATAGAGCTGCACCAGTGTAAAAAGTGACTTGCACTGGTGTGACTGATCCTGTGTCCAATCCCTAGGATTGTTCTGATGTAAAACAATGCACAGTAGACAGGCCAATTTATCAATGATTGGGGGGCAGGCGGTTAATTTCACCCAGGAGAAGCTTTTACAGGATGTCCTTTTATTTTTGTTTATTATTTAGGTAAACTTCAAGTAGACCTAGGTAAGGGCATTTTTTTGTTTGTTTCTCTCTCTGATGCAGCCTTTTCTGTGATAATGAATCCTATTGATGCTGAATTTGTCTGGCTTAATTCTCATCCCCATCTGTGTTTGCTTTCAGAGTGGAGGAGATCTCTAAGCGATATAGGTAATTACAACTATTTAATCAATGGGAGATCCTGCTCCCTTTCACTGCACAAAAAACAAGAAGGAAAGTGTAATATAATATTGTCCCTGTTCAGAAAAGACAGAGTCCTGAGGTTCAAAGGAGGGAGAGGAAAGGACTACCACAACATGCCCTCCTTACACATTTCTCCTATAATTCTGCTCCAAGTGACTGAGCAGATATTGTCCGTTAGGATCCCAGCCCTAGTGTCAGGTAGAGGAACAAGAGTGACCAGTCCCCAGAGTTCAAACCAAGGAGACAGATTTCAAATTCTGCGTCTTTTCTCTTCTCTCCTTTTTCCTCTCTCCACCAACTCCCAACTTTCTGCTGTTTTTAACCATCCTTTCCACCTTCTCCTTCATGAATTAATTTCCAAATGCTCTTTCTCCTCTCTCCACTCCTAATTTCCTTCTCTTGTAGAAGCTCCTTGCTTCTAAATCAAAATCTCAATTTTAAAAACTGAACTCTGGACTGATAATTTTCTTTGGCTGGCCCTGATGACTAGCTACAGAATTTTAGTTAGGGATGTATTGAATCTTGTCAATATCTACAGAGTTCAGATATGTGGCAGGATGGAGCAGACATCATGCTGGCATCAACGAGAGAGCCAAGCTCCAAGGTTTTAAAATGAAGTGAGCGAGGGCACATCAGGGAAAAAATAATTGTGACCATGTGAATGACGTGAGTGGAAATCTACTGGGGCTTCCCTATGACTCCAGGGTCTCTAGTCCCCATCATGGAAAGAGCAGGATGAAAAACATTCAGAGTCTCGGCTCAGCAAATCTTCTTGCTCTGTCACCTACCTCAAGAGTGACTCTCCCCTGCACTGTGCTGACATCTCAAAGCTGCTCCCCATCAGAGCTGGGTACATCCTGGAGGAAGGAGATTCCCTGAATCACTCTCCAGCTGTGGCAGATTCTGTCACTAGCCCGATCAAACCCTCCCCCAGGGCTGCGATTTGCCCCTAACGCTCTGATTCTCTTCCCCCACCCCCAGTGACTGTGACTCTGGATCCAGACACGGCTCATCCCGAACTCGTCCTGTCTGAAGATCGGAAAAGTGTGAGATGGGGAGACACATGGCAGCGACTGCCGAACAACCCTGAGAGATTTGACACTGAGCGCTATGTGCTGGGCTGTGAGGGATTCACCTCGGGGAGACATTGCTGGGAGGTGGAGGTGGGGGCTGGGCAATACTGGGCTGTGGGGGTGGCCAGAGAATCTGTGAGGAGGAAGGGATGGATCAGTCGTAGCCCTGAGGGGGGGATCTGGGCTGTGGAGCGGTGGGGGTGGGGTCAGTTCCAGGCTCTCACCTCCCCTGAGACCCCCCTGCCCCGGCGCCGGGTCCCCAGCAGGATCCGGGTTTGTCTGGACTGTGACCGGGGGCAGGTGACATTTATCGATGCTGGTGACGAGGCCCCAATCTTCACTTTCCCGCCGGGCTCCGTCCCTGGGGAGAGAATCCGACCCTGGTTCTGGGTGTGGGACACAGACACCTGGCTCCGACTGCATCCCTGAGACACGCAGCAGAGAGGGGAACCGGAAATCAGCCTCTCTGGCTTCATGAACCCAGTCTCTATGATCTTGGAGGACTCTCATCTACCCAGCCCCTGGCTCCTCATCTCTATGACCTGTGGAAGCTCCTCCCCCCCCCCACCTCCCTGGGGGCTGTGCAGGGGCTAGCACTAAGGCAGAGGCACAGGCCGGGCAGGGACACAAAATTAATCAATCAGGGTTTGGGGGGTTGGGGAGCAGCTGGAAGCTCCAGGGAGCATTTTGTGTAGATCTGTGGGGTTAGAACTCACTGGGGCAGCAAGAGGGGAAGGGATAAGATCAGGGGAAAGACTGGAGCAGCCATGGGTGATGATCTGTGGGAGGGAGGAGAGGAGAGTGGAAGAGACACAGGAAACTAAACAGGGATCAAAAGTGAGGGCTAGAAAAATGCTGAGGCTGGTCCTTGCCCAGGTACACCACAGAACAGGTCAGACTGACCCAGGTCAGCACCGCCCAGGGGTTAGTTTTGCTGCAATCCAGTGTAATCCCAGTGGTATTTGGCATGGAGCTGAGCTGTCTGGAGCCCTTTTGTGTGTGGATTCAAGGTGCTCAGGGTCCATGCAGCATTTAGCACAGTGACCTCCTCTAGTGCAGGCCGGCATCTGAGTTTAATCCTTCATGGACCAAAAAGGGAATTCAGAATCCCAGTGAGAAACCTCATCTCCCTGCTGGGCCTGGGGTGTTTATCAAGGAATCTTTCCTTCCTAATGGCCACACTTCATCACTGTTCAGTGCTGCTGTGGGGGTGGCAGTCTGGTCTAGCGGTTCAGGCACTGAACTGGGCCTTCGGATATCTTGGTTGTATTCCTAGTTTTGGCACTGACCTGCTGCATGACCTTGGACAAGTCACTATCCTCTCTGTGCCTCAGTTTCCTTCCCCCCCTTGTTTGTCTTGTCTACTTCATCTGCAACCTGCTCAAGGTGGACATTGTCCCTCATTGTGTTTTATGCGGAGCTCAGATCTCATTTGGTGGATGTGGGGGCTGCTGTGATCCAAATAAAACTAATAAGTTCTATGATACAAATCAGTAACATCAACAGCTTGTAACTTCCCCATCTCCAGCCTGAAGGCAGCACTCTCACATAGATTGACCTGCAGCTCATGTGATTCAAGCCTCACTGATCATTTAACAGCTTCAGTTCTGTAAAAAGCACAGGTGCCAACTTTCCAATGTGTGGGTCGAGGGAGAGGGGCTCGCCCTGCCCCTACTCCACCCCTTTCCCCAAGGCCCCACCCCAACTCTACTCCCACCATTCTGCCCTGTCCCCTGAGGGCACCACTCCTTACTCCTCCTCCTCTCCTGCCAAAGCCTCCACAGCTGAGCTCGGGAGGCAGGGGGAGGCACTGATCAGCAGGGCCTGCCAACAGGACCCATGTGGTCGGCACCTATGGTAAAAAAGTTCCCTTTTTCACCAGTGGAAGCTGGGTTTGACAAGGATTCAGCTTCTCAGATAAGTCCTTCATGTCAGGTATCTTTAGAGACTATTTTTTGCCCTTCTTGCCATTCTGCCAGATCATTTATTTTTCAGTAGTACTGTATCTCCCACACAATGAAGGCTTTGGAGAGCTGAATGATGCAGATACACGTGTAACAGGCAACTTCCACTGAAATGAACCTTGTACCTAAAATCCAAAGTTATTACCCATTCAATTTGACAGCAATTCCCTACCTTGTACTCCTGGGCAGCTTCCTCTATAGGAACCACCATGTGAGCTCTGTGCGCCTGGGATCTGTCACACACCACACAGATGGGGGTTTGAGCCTCTTCACAGAACAGTTTGAGCCTCCTAGTGCTCCCCACACACCCCATCCCCTTCTGCTCCTTTCGTTGCCTGGAAACTCTGCCCTTTGGCTATTTCTACATTTGCCAGATGCCTGATGGGCCTGAGGTTTCTCTTTTGCACAGTTTCTTTGCACTGAGGGCAGGAGGCGGCTGTATCGGATCCCTCCCAGCACTGGCTGATATAGGCTCAGCAGAAATTGTGCCCACACTCCAGAGCAGGGGTGGGCAAACTACAGCCCGTGGGCCGGATCCGGCCCATCAGGGCTTTGGATCCAGCCCACGGGATTGCACCCTGTGGTGCCGTAGGCCCTGCACCGCTCTCAGAAGCGGTCGGCACCATGTCCCTGGGGTGGGGAGCAGAGGGCTCCGTACGTTTCCTTTGCCTCCAGGCACCACCCCCTGCAGCTCCCATTGTCCGGGAATGGGGAACCGCGGCCAGTGGAAGCTTCAGGGGAGGGACCTGGAGGCATGGCAAGGGCAACGCACGCGGAGCCCTGTGCTCCCCCCTTCCCCAGGGGCTGCACAGGGACGTGGTTCCAGCCGCTTTCCAGAGCAGCGTGGTGTGGGGCCAGGGCAGGCAGGCAGGGAGCCTGCCCTGGCCCAGTGTGCACTGCTGCCACCCCAGAGCCGCTTTAGGTAAGCGTCACCAGGCTGGAGCCCAAACCCCTCCTGCGCCCTGCCCCGCAACTCCCTGCCCTAAGCCCCCTGCCTGCACCTCACACCCCTCCTTCACCCCAACCCCCTGCCTTGAGCCCCCTGCCTGCACCTCACACCCCTCCTGCACCCCAACTCCCTGCCCTGATCCCCCTGCTGTACCCCCATGCACTCCAACTCCCTGCCCTGAGCCCCCTCATACACCCCGCACCCCTCCTTCACCCCAACCCCCTTCCCTGAGCCCCTTCCTGCACACTGCACACCCCCCCACACCCCAACCCCCTGCCCTGGCCCTCCATACAATTTCCCCACCCAGATGTGGCCCTCAGCCCAAAAAGTTTGCCAACCCCTGCTCTAGAGTGACAGGTGTGACGAAGTCGGAACGTTCTTAGTTTTCTTTGAATACTGTGTGGGTGCCTCAGTTTCCCCTATGCATTTCTTAAGTACCTGGGTGATGGGATAAGGGTGTGTGATTGTTGCAGAGCCCTAGAGGGCAGGGGTGTGCAGGGGTCTGCACAGAGAATGGCTGACACCCTGTCTCCTGGCAATTGATAGCCTGGGCCCCTCCCCTGCAAGGTGCCAACTGAAGGTATTGGAGAACAAAGAGGTCAGGTGGCCTCCTTGCCTGGGAAAGAGGCAATGGCCAGAGGGGAGGGGCTGAAGGGAGGTTCAGTTTGGAGCTGGCTGGGGAGATGCAGGGAGGCCGAGAACCTGGGTCTGGGCTCTCCACGCTCCAAGGTGGACCTGACTGAGGTGTCCTGTTTTCTGTACCTACAAGCTCTGTTTTGGACTGTGTTCCTGTCATCTAATAAATCTTCTGTTTTACTGTCTGGCTGAGAGTCACAGTGAATTGAAGGAAGTGGAGGGTGCAGGGCCCTGACTCCCCCACACTCCATGCCAGTTGGTGGTAAGAATGGGATCTACTGCACCCTGTGGATGACGTTTCCTGCAGTAAGGGTATGTCTACACTACGAAATTAGGTCAAATTAATAGAAGCCGGTTTTATAGAAATCGGTTGTATACAGCCGATTGTGTGTGTCCCCACATAAAATGCTCTAAGTGCTGTAGTCAGCGGACCGCGTCCACAGTACCAAGGCTGGCGTCGACTTCCAGAGCATTGCACTATGGGTAGCTATCCCACAGTTCCCACAGTCTCCGCCGCCCATTGGAATTCTGGGTTGAGATCCCAATGCCCGAATGATGCAAAACAGTGTCGCGGGGGGTTCTGGGTACATGTCATCAGGCCCCTCCCCCTCCGTCAGAGCAACGGCAGACAATAGATTCGCGCCTTTTTACCTGGGTT
This sequence comes from Terrapene triunguis, assembly GCF_002925995.2. Lineage (NCBI taxonomy): Eukaryota > Metazoa > Chordata > Testudines > Emydidae > Terrapene > Terrapene triunguis. The sequence continues at coordinate 47,076 of NW_020694146.1, forward strand.
ACCTGTGCAGACAACATACCACGGCAAGCATGGAGCCCGCTCAGCTCAGCTCACCGTCACCATATGTCATCTGGGTGCCAGCAGACATGGGGCTGCATTGCTACACAGCAGCAGCCCCTTGCCTTTTGGCAGTAGATAGTATATTACGACTGGTATCCATCGTCGTCGTACTGCAGTGGCTATCAGTCTTGGTACACTAACTGCCAAGCGCCCAGTATTTGCTGCTAAGCACCCAGAAGATGCCGAGGGCTATCAGTCATGCTGCACCGTCGTCTGCCAGCTTAAGATGTAAAAAATAGATTTGTTCTGTATTCATTTGCTTCCCCCTCCCTCCGTCAAATCAACGGCCTGCTAAACCGAGGCTTTTGAGTTCAATCTTTGGGGGGGGCCATTCTGTGTGACAGTTGTTTGTGTTTCTCCCTGATGCACAGCCACCTTTGTTGATTTTAATTCCCGGTACCTGTACGCCATGTCGTCACTCGCCCCTCCCTCCCTCCCTCCCCTGGTCCGTCAGATACTAGTTTCGCGCCTTTTTTCAGACCAGACGCCATAGCTAGCACTGGGATCATGGAGCCCGCTCAGATCACCGCTGCAATTATGAGCACTATGAACACCACGCGCATTGTCCTGGAGTATATGCAGAGCCAGAACATGCCAAAGCAAAACCAGGACCAGCCGAGGAGGCGATTGCAGCGCGGCAACGAGAGTGATGAGGAAATTGACATGGACATAGACCTCTCACAAGGCACAGGCCCCAGCAGTGTGGAAATCATGGTGTTACTGGGGCAGGTTCATGCCGTGGAACACTGATTCTGGGCCCAGGAAACAAGCACAGACTGGTGGGACCGCATCGTGCTGCAGGTGTGGGACGATTCCCAGTGGCTGCGAAACTTTCGCATGCGTAAGGGCACTTTCATG
>NW_020694146.1:50993-57634 GCF_002925995.2 Terrapene triunguis
TAGCTCAGTACAGACAGTTTGATAAGAAGCAAGTGTGAAAATACTTACAAGGGGAGATAGATTCAATGTTTGTAATGGCTCAGCCATTCCCAATCTTTATTTAATCCTGACTTCATTGTGTCTAGTTTGCATATCAAATCCAGCTCAGCAGTCTCTCGTTGGAGTCTGTTTTTGAAGTTTTTCTGTTTTAAGATAGCCACCCGCAGGTCTGTCATTGAATGGCCAGACAGGTTAAAGTGTTCTCCCACTGGTTTTTGAGTATTATGATTCCTGATGTCAGATTTGTGTCCATTAATTCTTTTGCGTAGAGACTGTCCGGTTTGGCCAATGTACATGGCAGAGGGGCATTGCTGGCACATGATGGCATATATCACATTGGTAGATGTGCAGGTGAACGAGCCCCTGATGGTATGGTTGATGTGATTAGGCCCTATGATGATGTCACTTGAATAGATATGTGGACAGAGTTGGCATCGGGCTTTGTTACAAGGATAGGTTCCTGGGTCAGTGTTTTTGTTCAGTGATGTGTGGTTGCTGGTGAGTATTTGCTTTAGGTTGGGGGGTTGTCTGTAAGTGAGGACAGGTCTGTCTCCCAAGATCTGTGAGAGTAAAGGATCATCTTTCAGGATAGGTTGTAGATCTGTGATGATGCGCTGGAGAGGTTTTAGTTGGGGGCTGAAGGTGACAGCTAGTGGTGTTCTGTTATTTTCTTTGTTGGGCCTGTCTTGTAGGAGGTGACTTCTGGGTACTCGTCTGGCTCTGTCAATCTGTTTTTTCACTTCAGCAGGTGGGTATTGTAGTTTTAAGAATGCTTGATAGAGATCTTGTAGGTGCTTGTTTCTATCTGAGGGATTGGAGCAAATGCGGTTATATCTTAGAGCTATAAAGTTCCGGTTTCCCACACACTTGCAGTGCAGCAGGACTGGGGCTGTTTCTTTAAGAGAAGACTCGAACCTCCCCACGTGACAGGGTTTGAAATGAGGCAATTTACAGTATTACTTTCACTTTCCCCAGGCGAACGCTGCGAGTCGGACGCAGGTTTATCAATTCAGGAAAAAACCACGTTTCTTTTAACAACATTCTGCGGAAAAGCCATGAGACAAAACTGCAGCTCTTTGATTGCCAGAATTAGCTGAGCAACATCCGTGAAAAACGGGAACAGTCAATGAACATGTAACTGTCCCAGCCAGAGGAGTGAACTCTGACCACACCCGGCAGATTTTAAACTTCTCAGAAGACCCAATCAGGTGAGTTAACTTTGCTTCAGCAGGACTGTTTATAACGTCTAATACAGGATACTTATTGCTTGGACTGATTATTCAAAACACAAGGAGTGAATAATCCTGTGATAATTCGAAACAGAAAACAGCCTCCTTTTCTTCTTCTGAACTCAGTGGGAATTAAGCATGTGCCTAAAGTTGATCCTGTGTTCAAGAGTGTCACTGAGTAGGGACTTCAGGCTATATTAAAAAAGGGAAATTTATATATTGTGTAACAGATTATCTCCTCCTGTGTGCAGGGCCGACGGGGGGGAGAAGCCGGTACAAATTACCGGGGTCCAGAAGAGTGCCAGGGGCCCAGCTTCCCCCCTCTCGTTGACCCTGTTTAGCCGGTCCGCCCTTGCTGGGGGGTACCAAAAAAATTTTTTTCACCAGGGCCCGAATCCGCTCTCGGTGGCACTTGTAACGACACGAAACGCAACCCTCCCGTTTTGCAACTGGGTGCGGTTTCTGCCATGCAACGTGACAGTTTGGTAAACAGTTTGTTAACTTGCTACCGCCTGTCCATGGGGTTGCGAATCAGGAGGGATGGGGTATGTGGTTAAAAACAATCCCAATCTGCTTCCTGACCAGAGTGGCCCCTTTCATTGAATTTGTGAAAAGGGAGGTAAGGTTTGGGGGTATGGAGCATGCCCCTGAGCCCAAGGTCATACCAGAGTGGCCCCTTTCATTTTTTCCACTGGCTTCCTCCTTGCTTATTTCCAATGACTTGGCTGCTCATGCACCTGTCACTGCTCCAGGGATGGTTGCAAAACGGGAGGGATGGGGTTTGTGGTCAAAAACACTCACGGTCTGCTTCCTCTGGGGATGGTTGCAAAACGGGAGGGATGGGGTTTTGTTCAAGCGGGAGGTGTGTGTGTGTGCGTGTGTCTTGCAGACTGGATACTGTGCCCTGATTCCCCAAGAAGACCATTATTATCTGTGACTGCAGAGATCTTAACACAGCATTGAGCATAAAATGAGCTTTAACAATATGTTGTGACTACTTACATTAAAGAAATCCATTCCACCTTGGTTTAGGAGAGAGACCACTGATTGACCAATAAGAATCGGTTGTTGCAGATCCCCATAGTGCAATTTATTTTTCTTTTCTATTGTCAGTGCAGCTTTTATTTTGGTGAGTTTTGCACACAGATGCAGAAATGTGGACTTGCGCATCCAAAAGTTCTGCAGCCACTGCTCATGAGCCCAAGCCTTCATTGTTTCAGAAGATTTTTGCCCTTGGGAAGGATGTAAGATGACACCATATAATACACTACACTGAATATTTGTGAATCAGCTTCTACACACAAGTCCAGCACACAGGCCTTGCTGTCTTTTTACTGCAGTCCTTGATCTTGGTGACAAATCTGTAGAGAATTACTGGAACCATAAACTCCCTGAACATTAAATCTCACCAAATGAGGGTCAATCCATCCTCATAATTATATCTACTCATTATACTCCACACCCGTACATAGCCAGTATATGAACTTCATACCCTCATATCTCAATGCCTGTACTTTGACCCATCAACCTTTTACCCCCAATCGGGGATATTGCAGATTATGTATTCCTTATGCCACCTGATTTTAAACCAAACTTTGCACCATCGATAATCTGTACAGTATTCCCTGATAACCAGAAACTTCTATGCCCAAACTCTGTTCACTTTTTTTTTTAACATCATCTTAATAAAAATTTTAAATCTGTTGAAACTGGTCTAGGTCTAGGCGAGAGAATGTCTCAGGGCTGCCCAGGGGGGGGGGGGCAAGTGGTGCAATTTGCCCCAGGCCCTGGGGGCCCTGCAGGGGCCGCCATGAATATGTCGGAGGCTCCCCCTGCATCCGTCTTCCCCCATCCCCCGGCGTCTCAGTGCGCCGTGTCCGGGAGCGGCCCTGGCGCACTGCAGCTAAGCAGCTGGTATACATACCATTAAACCATTTAATGTTTTTAAATAATGTATTTAGTGTATTTTCAAATTATTACAAAGCAAAGCAATTTTTGGGGCCCCTTCCATAAAAAAAAGTTGCAATACTATAGTAACATGTATTTGGAAATGTAAAAAATAACCAGTGAAATACATTCAAAAATTAATTTGTAATAATTTGAAAATACACTAAATCCAGTATTTGAAAACATTAAATGCTTTAATGGGATGTAGACATTTGCAGTTACATAATGGGCTGTCGCTGGGTGATGGTGATGGTTGGTGCCAATGGGCTGTCGCTGCCTGGGTGTGGTGCTGCTGTTGCCCAGGGCTGCGGGGGGAGCTGGGCTCTGGGTTGGGGGGTGCCCGGCTCACAGGGGCTGGGCCCAGGGATGTGGGGAGATGGGGTCAGGGGGTGTCTGGCTCAGAGGGGCTGGGCTTGGAGCTGGGGGTCATGGCTGTGGGGGGATGGGGTCAGGGGGTTGGCCGGCTCAGAGGAGCTGGGCTCCGAGCTGGGGGTTTGGGCTGTGGAGGGGATGGATGGGGTCTGGAGGTGTCTGGCTCAGAGGGGCTGGGCTGGGAGCTGGGGGTCTGGGCTGTGGAGGGGAAGGGGTCGGGGGGGGAGTGTAGAAGATGACAATTTGAGGTGAATATTCTCTTGGCCAGATTCTACTGGGTTTATGGTGCTTTGTGCTATGGACTGGAGCAAAGTGGCTGGTGAATAACCAAGAATCTGGTTAATAATTATTCTCTAAATTCAGCTTTTTTCTTTCTCTCTCTCTGAATTATCACTAATTCAAAATAGTAGTGTGCAAGTTGACTGGATAAAGATAATAGCATAATCTCTTGTTAGAACATTGTAAACCCTACTACCTGATTTTTATATAATACACTCACTATACATAATACAAGAAATCCCTGATGTTAGAACCTGGCTATGCCGCTGCTGTAGGGGGCTCATCACCCAGCAGCTGGGGGCCACCATGTGGGCTCGGCAGGGCTGCTGGCCACGGGGCCAATGGGTGTGGGTGGGATCTCAGGAGTCATGTCCCAGGGATGTGCCCACTCCCCAGCACTGCTCCAGCTCTGAGCTGTCGCCACTGCCACTGCCTGGGACCTGTGGGGCCCCACCTGCCTCCCCAGGGAAAGAGCCACCTGGGATTGGTGCAGAGTCTGGGCCAGTCTCAGCCAGTCACAGGGGATGGCTGGGGGAGGGGGAGAGTGTGGGAGGCTCAGCTGGGTCCTGCCAGGCATGTGGGTCCTGAGGGAGCCTGGCCCGGGTAGGCTCTGCTCCTGCTCCAGCCTGGCTGATTGCACCCCCAAGGGGCCGGAGTTATCCTGCCCCAGGACCAGCTCTGGCTGCGCTGACGGCTCAGCCTGGCAGACACAGTCACCTCCCATCAGGGCCGGGTATTGTGGCTGGGGGTTAGGGTGTGGGATAGTAGATCTCTAGTGGGTCTGGGGGGGTGCTGTGCAGTGGGGGGTGGGGAGATCTGTGTGTGTTGGGGCACTGGGAAGTGTGCAGGGGTCTGGGTGGGGCACTGTGCAGTTGTGGCAGTGGGGCGGTGGGGGGCACTGGGCAGTGAGGGAATCTGTGGGGGGGCTCTGGGCGGGGAGGCGCAGGGCACTGTGCAGTTGTGGGAGGGCTGTGGGGGGTCTACAGCTAGGGGGCACTGGGCAGTGAGAGGATCTGGGGGGGGTTCGGAGTGGTCTGTGGGAGGGCACTGGGCATGGGGGTTTGTGGGGGTCTTTTCACGTATTCACACACAAAAACGTGAAACAGCGCGCCTCAATTGTCCAGTAGATCAATTTGGCACATTAGCCAGGAGGAAGCAGACCGTGAGTGTTTTTGACCACAAACCCCATCCCTCCTGATTCGCAACCCCATGGACCAGTGACAGGTGCATGAGCAGCCAAGTCATTGGAAATAAGGAAGGAGAAGCCAGTGGAAAAAATGAAAGGGGCCACTCTGGTATGACCTTGGGCTCAGGGGCATGCTAGCCAGGAGGAAGCAGATCGATGAAAGGGGCCACTCTGGTCTCACCTTGGGGTCATGGGCCCGCCCCGAAGGGGAAGAAGCATGATGGGAGCGCAGGGCCGGGCTGGCCAGTGTGCGTCTGGCAGCTCCCGGTTTGTAAACAGTGCCATTGTACTGGGCTGGGTGGAGCAGGGTTGTCCCTGCCATGCCATGACCCATCTCCCATTGCCCCTGGCCAGCCCATCGCTCTGAGGACTCTGCCACCCTTGCCCCATGTCCCCATTTTCCCCCTTGGGGACCACAAATAGGTTTAGCACCAGGCCCACAAAAAGTTAATCCAGCCCTTTTTGGGGTGCAGGCTCTGGGATGGAGTTGGGGTGCAGGAGGGTTGCAGGCTATGGGGAGTTTGAGTGAGGGCTGCAGGCTCTGATGTGGGGCATGGGATTGGGGTACAGGAGGGGGTGCAGTTATGCAGTTTTACAGCTAATCAAAGCTACAAGACCAGACAATCATAGGCACGGGAAGTAGGGCTGTGTGGGGGGTGCAGTGTCCCTGGGTTTTATGCGGGGCTCCACTCCTGGTCCCAGGGCTCCAATCCTGGCCCCGCATGTGGGGATCCACTCCTGCCCGCCACTAGCTGTGGTCCCAGCCTCAGTCCCTTTACCCCTGTCTGTGCCCCACCCTTCTGGAGATACAGCCCTGCTCCCAGCCCCAGCTCTGAGGGGAGGGCGTGTGGGGTGTGAACAGAGGTAAAGAGGGAACAAGGTAAAAATTTTGGGGGCACTTTCACTGGCTTTCAGCACCCCCACTGTGTAAAAACTGTTCAAGTGCCACTGCAGACAACACAAGACCAGACAATACCACACACACCTAACACATTAGGGTGGGGGTGACACTGACTTTTGAATACTGGGTTTGGCAGTGCTGCTGCTCTGTTTTTGAAAGGCACAAACAAATTTCAGTTTTCTGCAATAATTCATCCAATCTACACAAACCAATGTATCACACCTATTAATTTAATTCATCAAAGTGCTGTAGTTCTTTGGCAATAAGGGTCTGAAGGAAATGTCAGACACTCAGGGTGGATGAAAATTGATCTTTAAAAAATGATTTAAAAAAATTAAATCAGAGGCTTTTCTTTCACTTGGATTTTTTAATTTGAATTAAATACTGGTTTATCTTTCAAATTAAAATTATGACAACTGATGCTAAGGCATATATATATTATAATTTAAATTTATATATGTATAACATTCAAGCAGTATATGTTTGCTTCAAAAGTTTTAAAGAAAATCAGATCAATGAAGCGGTGGCAGTCACTGGCTAAGCATCTGGAAGCAGAATTTGTTTAAGGGCTCACTCAGCTTTTGACAGCAATAGCCTCTTCTGCAGGTACAGAGAAAATATTTTATTTGTTTCAATGTACCTGTAACCCTTCTGCCAGGCCAAGTGATAGCAGCAAGGGCCGGGTTCA
>NW_020694146.1:60634-74458 GCF_002925995.2 Terrapene triunguis
CCCCCCCCCACCCACAAGCCTTTCAGGGGTGGGAGGTGAAGCCATGTGAGGGCAGCTCTGAACTCTGGGTCTTGGCTGATTAAGAACAACCAACTGTGAGTGGACTGCAGTGGTGGGAGAGGGGAGTGGTGTGTTACAGGTCGTTCGCTCATTGGATTTCCACACGGCAAGGTGGGAAACTGAGGCAAACAACATTGCCCAATGTACTGTGGGGTGGGGCTTTGCTTAGGGTTACATGCTTTCGAATCATGGCTGTGGTGTTTTCCCAAAACAATGCTGGGTTCCCTTTGCCTTGTAATACAAGTTCTCTTTTGTTACACCCAGACTCAGGGCGGGTGAGTTGGACGTTTTCTCTTTTATCTTGTGTCTACACCAGCATTTGTCAGTAAAACTTTTGTCAGTCAGGGTGTGAAAAAAGCCCCCCCCCCCCCCGACTGACATACGTTTCACCGACAAAAGCACCGGTGTGGACAGAGCTAATGCCGCTCGTCGGGGGTGGTTGAATTATGCTGGTGGGAGGTCGGCATAGAGCCGCTACATGGGAGACCCGATTGCAGGGCAGCTTCCGTGGTACAGCTGTGCCGCTATAAGCCTTAAAGGGGCCTCTCTATAGCCTTAAAAAGGCCCAGGAGTTACATTTTCCCAGATTATTGGGTGGGGTCTCAAGTGTTTTCTGGTTTGTATTGCTAAGAGGAACCCTTGACATTGAACCCAGCCCGTGTTGCTGCCGACTCCACCTGGCAGAAGGGTGAGAGATCGATAGATCCAGAGATAGTTTCAACACCAAGGAAAAGGCTGCATTCGAGAAACAGAAACACTTACCAAGTTCTCGCTGAAGATCATCTAGGTAACACAGAACCAGAAACAAATACAGATTAATTAAGTGCTTCTCTTCTAGGATGGAATCAACCTCCCATTATGCAGCCTGTCCCTCACAAACCCATTGATCCAGGCTATGGGCAGGGAAACTACTGGGGTCTGGGGAGAAGAGTCTCTTTCCAATCCACAGGCAGGGCACGGAGCACCTGCAAAGTCCCATAGGGTGCGGCTACACAGCAATTGAATACCCCCAATTGACCCACGTCAACTAACTAGGCTCACAAGGAATAGGCTGGGGGCCTGTAAAATTGTGGTGTAGACGTTTGGGCTCATTTTGTGTCTACACTAGAGTAAAGTATCAAAAAATAACTGATTATCTGCATGGACTTAGTTCTGAAAGTTTTGAATTGCCCAGGGAATCAGGGCCAGATTTTTAAAGGTATTTAGGTTGCTAACTCCTATTGATTTCAATTGGCATTAGGTGTCCAAATACCTTTAAAAAGCTACCCTTAGACCCCATTCCCGCTTCCCTGCATATTACATGTTCCCATTCACTTTGCTGGGAGCGTTAGGTGTGCACAGAATGTAATATTGGGCCCTAAAATTATCAACATTATTCTTTTAGTGATGTGACTTGTGCATTTAGTGTTGGATCCTACACTCGTTGAAATCAAAGGCACAGCTCTAACTGACGTTAGTGGTGCAGCATCAGGGTATTCATGTTTTTCTCATTTAAAAAATAAAAAACGAGGAGACAAATTTGTACAAAGTTTTCCTTGTTGGAGAAAAGGACACAACATTTAATGATTTCTGTATCACGTTTCTCTAAAAACAAAAACAAAACAAAAAACCACAGAAATAAATATAAATTATTATTAGGAGCGTTTTTCTCTTGGATATATGAGTGAGTTTTGTGAAAGTTGAACATTGTGTATAACTTTTCATATTACCTGTTGGGATGAAATTAATCAGACTTAATCTCATCCCAATTTCTTTTGAACATTAAATGAAATGATGAACAACTCCTCCTCAAATATAATTACACACAAGATCCACGTTGGACCAAACTATTTACTTGTCAGATGAGGCAAAAGGACATTTAAGGGCACAGAGTCTTCCTAGTTCCCCACTTTATGGTGCCTCCAGCACTATATGAATTTCACCCTCAGAGAAGATACCTTTCAAATAACATTTTCTTTATGATTTCCTCTTACCCGCATACTGAATAATCATTGATACATTATCATGGATATTTCATGTGATTTTCAAATTGATCTCTCTTTAATAATCATCATCATAAATAATAAAACAGCAAACAACTTAATGGAAAAATGTTCTATATGGAGAAAAAATTCAACTTACTGATTTCACCAAGATGTTTCCCTAAAGAAATGAAATAAAGCAAACAGTTGTAAATACAAGTTATTTAAGAATATTATCAATTAATGGAGATTTAAAGAAGTGTTTTCATGATATGAATGCCTAGCACCTAGATAATTAACGTTTCATTCACGTTTTACTAACCAATGGGCCACACTAGAGCTGTGTCCAACGGTAACTGACTATTTTCAATTGGTCCTGCTTTGAGCAGGGGGTTGGACTAGATGACCTCCTGAGGTCCCTTCCAACCCTGATATTCTATGATTCTATGATTTACAATTCTGAGAATTTTAAATTCCTTATGGAATTAAGGTCTGCTTTTTCAAGGCATTTAAGAGCCTAACACTCATTGATTTCAATGGGAGTTAGCTGAACATATACCTTAAAAAAATCTAGTCATTAGAGCCCAATCCTGCTTCCTTGTATTATCTCTCACATTCCCATTGGCTTTTCTGGGAGTTCTGTGGGTGCAGACTGGAATTTCTGGCCTTTAAATGATCAGCATTATTTTTTTAGCGATATGACTTGTGCATTCAGTGTTTAATCCTACACTCATTGAAGTCAATGGCAAAGATCTAACTGATATTAGTGATGCAGTATGAGGGCTTTCATTTTTTTCTAGCTATAAAACTCCTCCCAAAAATAAACAAACACCCTTATGAAGAGACAAAGTTGTACAAAAGTTTTACTTGTTGGAGGAAAAAGCATGACACATACAGAATTCTATTAATTAATTAATTAATTAATTAATTCTAACAGAATTAATCCTGTTCCATTAAAAATAAACATCAATAAATTTAAATTATTATTAGGAGCATTTTTCCCTTGGTAATACAGTTGTCTGCATTTTGTGAAAGTTGCATACTGATTATATAATTTGTGAGCCTTTGATGGGTTTCATGGTCTCAGCACCAGGAGAAAAAGGTTTTCCCATCTCCATCTCTGACTTATTGTTTCTCACCATTGTCAGAACTCAGTTTCAGGCTCAGAGCTCATGTCTACTCAGACCCCTATTGTTTTTATATTGCCAATTGGGGTGAAATTTGCCAGGCTCTGTCTCATCCCAATTACTTTTTAACAGTAAATGAGGTCACAGACAACTGCTCCCAAAATAAAACCACACACAATCTTTATGGAGACCCAACTCTGTACAAAATATTTACTTATCAGAGGAGGGAAAAATACATTTTCTAATTCACAAAGTCCATGGGGACTGCGGAGGGAATAATTGCACAGCTGGGTGGGAAGTGGGCAGAAAAGAGTGAGGAGTGGAGAAGGTTTTGGATCAATCTTCCCTCCACCCCTTCACCAAATGCTCCATTCAGCTTAACTGAGGCAGTTCTGGGGGAGAAATATTCTGTGCCTGTAAAGGGCTGGTGCAGATCACTGCCTCCTGGAGCAAATGGGAACCTTAGTAATGTTTCCTTCCCTGTGCTGCTGAGGGGAGCACAGTGCAGATCCATGCTTCCCCTGCTTAGCCCAGTGTAAAATTTCATTCTTCCCTTTTTTCATTTATTAGAAGAAAATTTCTTGTTAATTTCATGAAATTTTCCCGTGACCTTTACCTTTTATTTTAAATAGATAAACAGCGAGGCCAATGGAAACAAACAAAACCAGGAGAATCACACTCAGCGCCACCATCCATGGATTCACCCTCGGGAAAAAGAAATCTGAAAAATAAACCCCACAGGATTTGCATTAGTTTGGAAGCAGGGACAACACTGATTTTTTCTCTATTGCACGTAACTACGTAAATAGTCCCCAGCAGGACGTATGTGAAAATATGACCCCCTCTATGCTACACAAAAGACCAAAACCAGATTGTAAAAATTACTCCAACCAACACAGCCTTAGCACTGATTAACCTGTGAATGAACAGGCCTGGTTTGATTCATGGTATTCAGAGCTTTATTGACTTCAGGGGCAAATTCTCTGCTCACAAAACCACATTGACTTCAGTGGAGTTATGCCAGCAAACAATTTGGTCCTCACTGTTCAGCAACATTCAAAAATTGCAGGAGTAATTAGAATATTTTGGTGAGTCACTAATAATTTCCCCAATTATTTTGATGAATCATAACTGCAATTAATCCAAACATTAAGAGCTGAAAATTGATTCATCTTCTTTTGCTGTTCTTGTGTTTACAGCATTTAAATCATCTAGCCAGGGTGGGCATTTCAAACATGCCTAAGGCCTTCTCCACACAGGATTTGTGCACTGGTTTAGTGAAATTGGTGTAACACTCATGCAGTCATTGTTACATTGATTCCACAGCTGACCACGTAAGAGGACTGCCCCAATTTAACTAAACTGGTTGACAAAACTTTAAATTGTAAATCAGCTGAATAGTGTCCTTTATCCATTTAGTATCAATCAGTAAGGAACTGACTTAGGCTAAATACACAGGACACTCTGAAACTGAAATGAGAGCATTCAAACAAGGGGTTTCATCAATAACTCAGTAGATAATCAGTGCAGCTTGTGTGTGTAAAAGGCAAAGTGAGTTATGAGCATAAATCCCATTGAATGTCAATGGAAAGAAGCCCATATACTTTGGTGACATTTCACTTATTGAAAAGGTAGCAAACAAATCATAGTGTAAAAATTGCTACATTCACAAAATCATTGTGGTGAAGTTAAGTTTTTAGGAACAAACTTTCAAGGTTTGGTGAATATTTCTTCTCAAAATCATACTTTTTTTTTTTTTAATTAAAGTTTCAGGAATATCACAGTTAAGATTAAATTTACATTAAACCGATAACTCTGAACATTCAAAATTAGGCAATCTGATTGCCTGAGTTGTGACCCTGTTAAGGTACTGGTTTCTGAACTTCTTTGTTTTTATGTAATTGTAAAATATGCACAGCGGATGCTTCAGTTCTTTGTTTTGTTTCTGATGAAGGTGATTTAAGAGTGTGGGTTTAGCTGGTAACTGACCTGCTATATAAACTGTTGATTCCTTTTCTTGATTGAGAAAGGTGTTCCTGATCCAACAGGACAGGTTCTGGTTTGAATGTTCTTTTATAATAATAGAATTTTCTGTTTCAAACAGGCCACTATCCCCTAGGGATTTTGCTTCAGAGAGTGATGTTAATTCTTGTCCACTGCGATCTCTCCATAGCACCTTGGGCTCTGGATACCATCCAGTCGATTGACAAACCACCCGGATCCCTCCATCCTGGTGACTCTCCACAGAGACAAGAGGATTGGAGCCCAAAGCTAGAAGAAAATTACATAAATGTGTGATAAATCAATGGGGTAACTTAAAAGCTAAAAGGATGAGTGATAGATTGTGGATCCCTTACTCCCACTAGAGATCACTTGATCACGTAGAAGGGATAAATGAACACTGGAATTTCTGAATTCGCAATACACATGGACACAGGAAAAGATGTGAACAAATATTCAGTGAAATTATTTTAAATAAGTGAGATATTGTCCTCTCCACCCAAGAGCAATGGAGCACTGAACAAATTTGGAAATCTGGCCACTTCATTTAAATACCTAGTGGGATATGAATTTTTCAGAAAGCCAGTTTTTAGTATATTGGATAGACATTTTGTTTGTTTTATTTTTAAATAAATAAATAAATCTAACTGGCTCCATGGTTCCGGTGTCAGAGCAGCAGGGGTCAAACACTCGGCATCATCCACTAGCGGTAAATACATATGGTCTCCCCCCCATCATCTTTATGTGGCCTCAGCCAATCAGAAAAGCTACAACTGACTTTGACTGTACCCCAACTAACTAGCTGTAGTGACCACGTCAGAAGGCCTTATAAACCTGGCAGTCCCACTCTAGCCACGCCTCAAAATGACTGCAGAGAAATTGGAAGACCATGGGCTGTCCACACTTGAAAGGCTACAGCAGCACAGCTTCACTGCTGTGGTGCTTCAGTGTAGACACTACTTACACCAACAGAGGACTTCTCCTGGTGTCATTGGTAATACACCTCTCTGAGAGGCAGTAACTGGGTTGACAGAAGAATTCTTCTGTTGACCCCAGCGCTGCCTGCATGGGGACTTAGGTCAGCTTAGTTTTGTCACTCATGGGTGTGTATTTTTCACACCCCTGAGACAGACAGTTAAGCTGACCTACTTTTCTAGTATAAACCAGGCCCATATTTGTCTAGAAGTCTTTTCCCTCCTTTCTCTCCCTCCTTTTGAAGTCAGCCAAAAACATCTTTTGGGCAAGGAAATCTCTTGACCATTCTGAAAATGTCTTTAATAAAACGTTGGGAAAGTTTTCAGCATATTTTCCAAAGTGTATGAATGTGGTCATGTGCAGAAATCTAGTCACACTGTGTTACTCTAAAATAATTCACAAGTTGCTAGTCACAGTTGTTGCAGTAGAAAAGAACAAAAACTGCAGCCCAGACTAAGCTAATACAGACAAGAGCAACTGACCTGCTACCTTCAGTTCCAATAGGGCTTCTTCATAAAAAGAACCATCTTGAACAAAACAGTAGTATTGTCCTTCATCTGAGTGTCTGATATTAAGAATTTGCAAGGAAACATTCCCATCCGTGATGCCAGCTTTCAAAAGCTCTGTCCTTCCACGATAGTCTGGCATCTGCTTCCCATATTGATCCTTCCCATGCTGATACAGGTGCACAACTGAAGTGAACTCAGATCGGAACCATCTCACTTCCATGTTCTCAGCGCTCATCCTGGGGGACAGGTGACAGGGTAACACAGTGGCCTCACCCACAATGGCAGTGACAGGGTGGCCAGGACCAGTCACGCTGTACTGGGCTGTGAAATACACCAAAGCAAAAAGAGAAGAAGCTCAGAGGGAAAAAAAAAATATTCATGACTGATTCAATAGGTTCAAACTTTCCAAAAATTCAGCATGGAGCAGACACCTGGCAATCAAATTTCCAGCCTGAACATTGAAATTTTGGCACAATAACAAACAATTGGGGGGGGGGGAAGAGTTACATTAAAAAATGACAGGCCAGCTCAGGTATAGGTGTCACTGATAACTCCCCTTATTTGATATGCCACAGAGCCATTTCAGTTTCCCGTGAACGGACAGGGTGACCTGAGTATATACATTGTATACCTGAGCTCTGATCTGTTCCTGCCTTCACTATATTTCTGATGTGATTCTCAGCATTGGTTTTAATATGAGAAGGGTGAAAAGATGAAATCCTGACTCCATTGAAGTCAACAGAGATCACCTAGAATTTTACCCTAATGTTTTGGGACCCAGCTTCTTTGGAGACCACCACCTATCACCTCGTATGAGAACACAATTTTCATTGAGATGAGCCGAGGTTCTTGAGTTTTCCTCCTTTGCCCCCCTCCACCTGTTTTTAGTCAGACGGGGTCACTGCCAGGACATTTTCAGTAAAGGGTCTTCAACTCTGGGACTCATTTGCCTTGGCCTCACTGACCCCAAATCACTTCAGCTTTAGGCCAGGCTGCCTTGGTGTTTGAGAAAGGATTGGGTCACAGAGGATGCAAGCCTGTGAAGTAGGATGCTCAGCATGACCAGAGGTGCGTAGGGCAGCCCACAGTGGAAATGCCAATGCAAAAAGGAGAGCAGATTCTCTCAAAACTGGTGGTTTACACTATAGTTAGATTTACCAACCAGTCACAAACTGTGCTCGTGATCCCCCACACTGGTTATCTAGAAAAGAAATCACACAGCCCCCTTTACTGCATTCCAGTCTCTGGCTCCCAATCAGCGAATAGGTTCAGTACAGTGAGAAGTTACTTAAAAACTCTATTCACTTTACAAATGTTCTTTTAATTCCCCCAAAGGACCAGACACATTACCAGATCAATACTAGTTTGAATCTTACCCAAAATACCATGCTGCTAGCCAATCCTTTAGTATCTAAATCTAAAGGTTTTATTAGAAAAGAAAAGGAAAGAAAAAGAAGAGAGTTGCTAAATGGTCAAAGCAGTCAGATACTTTCATATATAGTCACATATACAGAGAGAGAGACAGACAGACAGACAGACAGACACTTCAGAACCCATATATCAGGTTCTTAGCAGAACTGGTGAGTTTGTTAGCTTGCAAAGTCCCTCTGGAACAAATCCAAAGCTTGGATGGGTCTATCAGTCCTTTGTTCAAAGCTTCAGTTTGTAGGGAAGTTACTCCAGACGTGAGAAACAGGATTGCAGACAAAATGGAGAAGATGCAGCTGCCTTTTTATATCCTTTGCCATGTGGCGTGTACATCCTTTGTCCCAAACACAAACTCACAGCACATGGGCATGAAAAGGTACTTGGAGTCCCTTATCCATCGGCATGACCCCATAGGCGCCAACTCTGTGGGTGATCCGGGGCTGGGGCACCCACAGAGAAAAATTAGTGGGTGCTCTGCACCCACTGGCAGCCAAACTCCCTGTCCCACAACACCTCCTCCTCCACCCACCTCCCAGCACTTGCCGCTGCCACACAGCTGTAGCAAGCTCTTGGAGGGAGGGGGGAGGAGTGGGAAAGTGGCATGCTCAGAGGCAGGGAAGTGGCGGGTCTGGGGCGGGGATTTGGGGAAGGAGTTGGAATGGGAGAGGGAGGGAGCGGGGTGGGGATGGGGCGGGGTAGAGGGGGGTATCAAGCACTCACCGGCACCAGTAGAAGTCGGCGCCTATGCATGTCCTTACGTGTCCTGAAAAACAACAAGGAGTCCAGTGGCACCTTAAAGACTAAGATTTATTTTGGGTATAAGCTTTTCCCAAATAAATCTGTTAGTCTTAAGGTGCCACCAGACTCCTCGTTGTTTTTGTGGATACAGACTACACGGCTACCCCTCTGATACTTGTCTACATGTCCTGCTGAATCATAGCCCCAGGCTTCTCTCAATGGTTCATTCTACAGCAGGCTGGATAGTGCTGATGCCGGTCTGTCTGGGGGTGTCACCCAAATGCACAGCACAAGTTTGAGACACAAATATACCACATATTTATATCTCACCATACAAAAATGATACAGACCTATAAACAAACTTATCATATTTAGCAAATCAAGCCTTTTCCACTGATACCTTACAATAGAATCATAGAACTGGAAGGGACCTTGAGAGGTAATCAAGTCCAGCCCCCTGCACTCATGGCAGGACCAGCACCATCTAGACCAGGGGTTGGCAACCTTTCAGAAGTGCGGTGCCAAGTCTTCATTTATTCACTCTGATTTAAGGTTTCGCATGCCAGTAATACATTTTAACGTTTTTAGAAGGTTTCTTTCTATAAGTCTATAATATATAACTCAACTATTGTTATATGTAAAGCAAATAAGGTTTTTAAAATGTTTTAGAAGCTTCATTTAAAATTAAATTAAAATGCAGAGCCCCCTGGACCGGTGGCCAGGACCTGGGCATGTGAGTGCCACTGAAAATCAGCTCACATGCCACCTTTGGCACGCATGCCATAGGTTGCCTACCCCTGATCTAGACCATCCCTGACAGGTGATTTTTAAGAGTAGGTTAGACAATCTCCAATGATGGAGATTCCACAACCTCCCTAGGCAATTTATTCCAATGTCTAACCACCCTGACAGTTAGGAAGTTTTTCCTAATGTCCAACCTAAACCTCTCTTGCTGCAGTTTAAGCCCATTGCTTCTTGTCCTATCATCAGAGGTTAAGGAGAACAATTTTTCTCCCTCCTCCTTATAACAACCTTTTAGGTATTTGAAAACTGTTATGTCCCCTCTCAGTCTTCTCTTTCCCAGACTAAACAAACCCAGTTCTTTCAATCTTCCCTCATAGGTCATGTTTTCCAGACCTCTAATCATCCTTGTTGCTCTTCTCTGGACTTTCTCCAATTTGTCCATATCTTTTCTGAAATGTGGCGCCCAGAACTGGACACAATACTCCAGTTGAGGCCAAATCAGCGCAGGGTAGAGCGGCATAATTACTTCTCGTGGCATATCTTCTATAAGAGTTATTGTGATTTTGTAATATTGGTATCAATGCTATTATAAATGGTCACCCATATTCCATACAGCGTCACACTCAAATACTATGATGATATAAGTACCTAGATGGATAGAGCAACTGAGTTGCCTCATATGCAGCGGATGGAGAATTACTCCTCCAGAAGGGTTGGGGAGGAAGTGGAGACTTATTTACTGATATTGAGCCAATCTGAAATTTGTTGTAGGGGTGGGTTTGGGGTTGGTGGTTTTTTTTTGTTTTTTTGTTTTTTGTTTGTTTGTTTGGGTATTTTTCAGTTTTGTATAAAGGAGTGGAATAGGCATGATTTATAAAATCACTACAATGAAACAAATCCTACAAGCAGCAGCAGGACCAGTGAGATTCCTACCTGATTCCAGCTTGTGAATGTGATAAATAATAAAGAAAATGATCAAATTACGCAGAAAGGCGCTCACTGCGTAGCTAGGACAGGATGAAAGACCCTTCATCTTCACTGTAACTTGATCTGGACAACAGGATAGAGAAGAGAAAAATACTTTACTAAAACATGTTTTGCATTCAAATCTGATTTGTTAGGAAAAAGGAACTATTATCTGTAGTTAGTGAATTGAACTGATTGTTTCTGGTCACCGTGTCCTTCAAGATTTTAGAGCTGGTACATCTCATCCGCTCACACCTTGTTTTTAATGATAGGTTCAAAGTGGAAAACAAACTTTCCTGATTTTTCAACTCCCAACTGGTTTCTCAACTTTGAATGGACGAGTCATTGAATTCAGCTAGTTGGGTATGTAAGCAGAGTCAGGATGAGCTCTACCCTGACATCTGGTGGTGAATTATGGCGAGTGTGGAAAAGAACTCCAGGGGCGGATCTCGTTTGCATAGGCACACCCACACGCCTAGCATGAGCCCACAGCAACCAAAAGTGGTTACTTTGGCTGGTGTGGGATCCCCAGTTTCTCTGTTATTGGGGCAGGAAGAATAAAGTTTTGTTACCCTGATTCTGTGAATCAAGGCCAGTGGAACTGTTGTATGACAGAAGGACTGAGTGAATCCGTCACCATTACCTAAGTAGCATTTGCTTGTCAAGGGGCATGGGTTACAAAACCCAGTGAATTGAGAGAGGTTGGGGGCAGGTATTGGTACCTGGTGGTGTGGGGCCCCTGCGTGAGCCTGAAACACCAATTACACCTCCTCCTCTCTCCACTGTTGAATGTCAGAGCTAACTTTGATTCCCTTAGGAGTCTAGTTACAGGCTGCTGAGCTGAGTTCACTTTGGGCCACTAGTGCACCAGCACTGGGGCTCCCCTACTATGAGCTGAAATCACTATGAGCTGAAATCACAAAAGAGCTAAAGTTACTAAGAGCTGAGATCACTGAGGCTGTGTTAACTAGTGGGGGAGCCTGAATTGCTAAGTGGCTGGCGGAGCAGTTTGCGGGGACGGCTGGAGGAGCAGCTAGCCGAGTGGAGCCTCGCGGGGACGGTTGGAGCAGAGCAGAGCGGAGCTGAGCGGCTCACAGGTCGGTGAGCGGAGCAGAGCAGCTGGAGGAGCAGCTGGCAGAGCGGAGCCTTGCGGGGACGGTCGGAGCGGAGTGGAGCCGGGCGGCTCACAGGTCGGTGAGCGGAGCAGAGCAGAGCAGTTCGTGGGACGGCAGGAGCGGCTCACGGGACAGCAGGTGGAGTGGAGCGGCTCGTGGTGAAGGCTGCGGCGGAACCCCACGGAGAGGCGGCCGGTTGGTCTCGGATCACGTAAGGTGCCCCTTAACACCCTGCGCCCCTCCCCCCTGAACTCTGGGGCTGCACTGACCAGGGACAGAGACTTTGGGGGGTTGTTGGACTTTTGGGACTTTGGTGATTCTTGGGTTGCTGGACCCGAGAGACTTTGGGGTTGTTGGACTTTTGGGACTTTGGTTGCGGGTTTCAAGAACCAACGGGAAAGGACACGGCCCAATTTGCTGGGGTGGGTCTTCGCACATGGTTTGGTCTATGAACTCTAGTTGTGGTGTTTTCCCAATTTAATGCTATGTCGTTTACCTCATGTTATTAAACATTTTTCTGCTACACCGAGGCTCTGTGCTTGCGAGAGGGGAAGTATTGCCTCTTCGAGGCGCCCAGGGGTGTGTGTAAGATTTTCCCAGGTCACTGGGTGGGGGCTCGAGCTGGTTCTGTGTCACGCTGTTGGGAAGGGACCCCTATGTACTGAACCCGGCCCTTGCTGCTATCACTTGGCCTGGCAGAAGGGTTACACTCGTAATCTGATAGACAAACAGACCTACTGCTGTCTAGACAGAGAGAGTGACGTGCTGTGTTCCAGACAGGCAGACAGACACCTTAGGGTCCAGCCATGGCCCGAGCTAACTGGACATGTTTGAGGGTGGGATGTTCACAGACACATGTGCAGCTCTGAGCCCTCCAGCTGGGGGCAGGATGGGGCTGCTCACACCCACAGCTCACTACTGCCCCCTTCCCCACTCACCGGGCTCTGGAGCCGGCGCAGCAGGTAGTTCAGCAGGAAGGATTTACCCAGGCGCTGCTCCCCGACGATGGACACCAGGCAGACGGGGGCGTCCCCCACCCCACCCTGCTCCAGGCAGCGGCTCAGGGCCTCCTCGTCCAGGGTCAGGCCCCCTTTGCCATCCAGACGCACCAGCTGCACCGGGCGCCCCATCTCCGGTGGAGCCCCCGGCCCCTGCTGCAGGGAGAGAGCAGGATCAGACCTTGGACCCCACCCCCCAAGTGAGTCTGTCCCACGGCCCCGTGATCAGAGCCCCGTGCCCCATTCTCACCCCCCAACACAGCCAGTGCCCGAGATCAGAGCCCCGTGCCCCATTCCCACCCTCCCAAGCCAGCCAGCCCCCTTGCCCTGGGGCTGGATCAAAGCCAGAACTCTCTGGAGGGGAAAGCCCCTAGATTCTTGCTGGAACACATCAAGGGAGACTGCGCCAGGCTGGGGAAGACCCTTAAAGAAATGGAGGCTCAGGTGATCTTCAGTGGGAGGAGGAGAGTGAAGGGGAGACAAAATGCTGATGATCACTAGATGGCTCAGGAAGTGGGGCTAAGGAGGCCTTGGGGATGTTCAACCACTGGGAGGCATTCACGGACAGATGACTTGTCTCATGGGATGGAAGCCACCTGAACAGGGTGCGGGATAGACTTCCAGGATGGAGGTTGGCACAACTGATAAAAAGGGCGTTAAACTAGGAACCCTGGGAGATGCTCTTGGAATCTCCAGGCCTGATTCTCACACTGAGCAGGAGGCAAATCAAGTAGGACAGGGCACAGCAGTGGAGAAAGGAAGGACAGAGGGCGGGAGAATGGATGACAAGAGGAACTATAGTGCCAAGAGCACCAACACTAACAGTCAGGTGGCAGATACTGGCAGTAAAATGACTGTACCTACCTGGGTGACAAATCTGAGCAAAGACAAGTGGAATCAGTAAGATGTCTGAACAGCAATGCCAGGAGCCGGGTGACAAAATGGAGGAAGTAGAACTACGGGTGTGGGATGGGAAACCAGCTATTATCGGGAGAACAGAACCATGGGGCAGTACAGCCATGACCGGGGTACAGGAAAGAAAGGAAAAGGGCAAAGGTTGTGGAGTAACATTGTATGTTCATGACGAGGTGGAGTGGAAAGAAATGAGAAGGGATGGAATGGGTAAAACAGAATCTGTTTGGGTCATAATCACTGTGGGGAAGAAAACTACCAGAGGCTCCCCTGGGATAGTTCTTGGGATC
>NW_020694147.1:0-1540 GCF_002925995.2 Terrapene triunguis
GGCTTCATGAGCCATGGCATTAAGGGGTAGGCTGGGTCCCCAAGGATCACGATAGGCATTTCAACATCCCCAACGGTTATTTTCTGGTCCGGGAAGAAAGTCCCTTCCTCCAGCTTTCGAAACAGAACAGAGTGCCTGAAGACGCGAGCATCATGTACCCTTCCCGGCCAGCCCACGTTGATGTCGGTGAAACGTCCCTTGTGATCCACCAGGGCTTGCAGCAGCATTGAAAAGTACCCCTTGCGGTTTATGTACTCGGTGGCTTGGTGCTCCGGTGCCAAGATAGGGATATGGGTTCCGTCTATCGCCCCACCACAGTTTGGGAATCCCATTGCAGCAAAGCCATCCACTATGGTCTGCACGTTTCCCAGAGTCACTACCCTTGATATCACCAGGTCTCTCATTGCCCTGGCAACTTGGATCACAGCAGCCCCCACAGTAGATTTGCCCACTCCAAATTGATTCCCGACTGACCGGTAGCTGTCTGGCGTTGCAAGCTTCCACAGGGCTATCGCCACTCGCTTCTCAACGTGAGGGCTGCTCTCATCCTGGTATTCTGGCGCTTCAGGGCAGGGGAAAGCAAGTCACAAAGTTCCATGAAAGTGCCCTTACGCATGCGAAAGTTTCGCAGCCACTGGGCATCGTCCCAGACCTGCAACACGATGCGGTCCCACCACTCTGTGCTTGTTTCCCGGGCCCAGAATCGGCGGTCCACGGCATGAACCTGCCCCAGTAACACCAGGATTTCCACATTGCTGGGGCCTGTGCCTTGTGAGAGGTCCATGTCAATTTCCTCATCACTATCGTCACCGCGCTGCAATCGCCTCCTCCTCAGCTGGTCCTGGTTTGGCTTTGGCATGTCCAGGAGGCTCTGCATGTTTTCCAGGACAATGCGCGTGGTGTTCATAGTGCTCAGAATTGCCGCGGTGATCTGAGCGGGCTCCATGATCCCAGTGCTGGCTATGGCGTCTGGTCTGAAAAAAGGCGCGAAAGTAGTATCTGACGGACCAGGGGAAGAAGGGAGGGAGGGAGGGAGAGAGGGAGGGGTGAGTGACGACATGGCTTACAGGTACAGGGAATTAAAATCAAGAAAGGTGGCTTTGCATCAGGGAGAAACACAAACAACTGTCACACAGAATGCCCCCCCCCCCCAAAGATTGAACTCAAAAGCCTGGGTTTAGCAGGAGGGAGGGGGGAAGCAAATGAATACAGAATAAATCTATTTTTTACATCTTAAGACAACGGTGCAGCATGACTGATAGCCCTCGGCATTTTCTGGGTGCTTGGCAGCAAATACTGGGCGCTTGGCAGTAAGCCTTCAGGTCTATTGCACCATCTGATACCCACTGCAATATGACAACGACGGATACCAATCGTAATATGCTATCTACTGCCCAAAAGGCAAGGGGTTGCTGCTGTGTAGCAATCTAGCCCCACGTCTGCCAGCCCCATGTCTGCCAGCACCCAGATCGCCATCGGCCTCTTCTGGGTGCTTAGCAGACAATACTGGGCACTTGGCAGAAAATAGCATACTACGACT
>NW_020694147.1:1550-2158 GCF_002925995.2 Terrapene triunguis
ACTGCTTTGCATCATCCGGGCATTGCGATCTCAACCCATAATTCCAATGGGCGCCGGAGACTCCGGGAACTGTGGGATAGGTACCATAGTGCAATGCGCCGGAAGTCGACGCTAGCCTCGGTACTGTGGACGCGGTCCGCCGACTTCATGCACTTAGAGCATTTTAGGTGGGGACACACACAATCGGCTGCATACAACCGGTTTCTATAAAACCGGCTTCTATAAATCCGACCTAATTTTGTAGTGTAGACATAGCCTTATTGCCTTTGCCTCCTGCTGGCAGTTTACTGCAAACCTCTATGACTGGAAGTTAGACTCATGGACACACCCCTCCACACAGACATCACACACACTTCACTCATGCAGCCATGGACGCAATACATGCATCACACGTGTACTTCTTACCCTACACATGCACACAAACACCAAACATGCACCCACATCCTTACCAACACACCACATGTGTATGCATACACACAAGCATGCACTGTTCTGTTTTATTGTGCAGTAGAGGCTTCAGCTGGAGTACTGTGTCCAGTTTCGGGTGCTACACTTTAAGAAAATCCAGGAAGTTTTTGGAAAGTGTAGGGGACAATTTCCTGGTGCAA
>NW_020694148.1:0-644 GCF_002925995.2 Terrapene triunguis
CACTATTTGTTTACTCATCATCTCGGAAAAGCATAATGCCTGGACTGAAGATGGCCCACTGGGCTAAACACTGTTATGTGGCCACCTTACTTTCCCATCCACACAGTTATGCCCCATCTGTGCCTTAGTCTGCACATTCCCTCGTGCGACTGATGGACAGATTTTATTTTCCAATTGATTTTAGTCCCTTATAGTGGACCTGAGACTGTTAGGCCTGGGACCATGACTGAGGAATGTCGTTTTATGATTGAGCCTTGGGGGCACATTTAGATAAGTAATATGGATGGATAGTATGGCTATGGTGTATATATTTCTATGTTACAAATGGATATATATGCAGATATGTATGCTTACATATGACAGCACTTTATATCCAAACAGAACAATCCTTTTCCAGTCTGGGTGGCGTAGTTTGGCGCTTGTGGTACTGCAGATAGCGACACACTCCTGTTAGCCTACTACCAATAATAATCCAGGCGGTAACTGTAAGTGCCCTGAGTGTTCTGAAATACTGGGATAGGCTTTTTTATAGTGTGTCCCACAGTGCTGTGTGTAGGAGACGTAAAACAGAAATTGGGGGTAGTGACATTACAAATGAGGCCTTTCTAGATCTATATGTCTTGCAATTAGTTACTACACAGTCT
>NW_020694148.1:744-4274 GCF_002925995.2 Terrapene triunguis
TTTGGCGCTTGTGGCACTGCAGATAGCGACACACTCCTGTTAGGGCAATTACAGTTACCGCCTGGATTATTATTGGTAGTAGGCTGAGTGTTCTGAAATACTGGGATAGGCTTTTTTATAGTGTGTCCCACAGTGCTGTGTGTAGGAGACGTAAAACAGAAATTGAGGGTAGTGACATTACAAATGAGGCCTTTCTATATCTATATGTCTTGCAATTAGTTACTACACAGTCTGTCCATTCATGTTGTAGGTTACCCTCATTGCTGGCTGTTACCCTCTGGTAAACTGTACTGGGCAAGAAAGAGGAACGGCTAGCGTCTCTGTTCCATGGGTAGCATTGCTCTGTGATACACCCGTAGCTGACATAGATCCAGGTGTTTCTTGTAGATGCTGTTTTTCAGATAACCTACTGAATGGACAGTAACCAATTTATTAAATATCGCTGTGTTAGGATTTAGTGTTGGTACCCAGACACTGACCAAGATTGTTTTGAATAACATGTGCCTTAATTAGGACTCAGTGTCACTGACCCCAAAGTGTGACCGGTACTACCAGGGAATTTGTTTACCCAATTTGTAATTACCGTGTAACTTAATATTTTTACCAATTTGTTTTTTTCCGAGCCTTCATGTTGTTCGCTGCCATTCGTTTGTTGATTTTTTACCTCTGTGTTGGTTAAAGAGTTTAGCAATGGTATGCACATTGTAAGTGAAGTACAACAATAACACACTTGCTTTTACATAGTAGCCAAGTGTAACTTAGCTGACAGTTGTTTCTAACTGATCGTCACCTTAACTGTGCATATATCGTAGGCTCTCGCCAGTGTCTTCTCCATGCTGTCCAGTCATCCCTGGCTCCCACAACCTCCGAGCCGCCCCACGCTCGCCACAGCTCTTCCTCTGCAGGGGGTGAGGTGCCTCCTGTCATACCCGCTCCCTTGACTGGTGGCAGATCAGTGACTGTGTCTCACTGGTGAGAAATCTCACACAGAGAGAGGTAAATGCTCTTGTTATACCCATGCACAGTTTGTGTGGCTCTGGGGACTGCTACACAGGAACAATGAGCAAGCTGAGAAGTTTGCACATTATATAAAGAGAGCGGGTAACCCTGGAACATGTGAGGGACTAGATAAATACAGCTGCCATGTGCAGGAGCCACTGGCAGCTTCCTGGAACAGTGGGCCACAGGGACACAGACATTAAACCAAGGGCACAGATGTTAAACCAGTGGGTCCGGCTTCTAGACAGGGGTGCCATGGGGCTCCGTGTGCTTCCCCCCCCCCAGCACCGGCTCTGCACTCCCATTGGCCGGGAATATTTACTGTACTATTTGTTACTACATGTGTAATCCCCATCACAGTGTTTCTCTCCCTTCGCAGACACCTGGAGCATTTCTGAGCCTGATGGACGCATTGACCACATCATGGCATCTTTCAACCTCACCCCCTCTGACCCTTCAACATTCACCCTAATGGGCATCCCTGGCCTGGAAGCGGCTCATGTCCTGATTGCCATCCCTTTTTCTGTGTTCTACCTTATTGGCCTGTTGGGAAATTTCACTGTTCTGTTTGTTGTAGGCAGAGATCAGACCCTGCACAAGCCAATGTACCTGCTGATCTGCATGCTGGTGCTCACAGACATTGGCAAGTCTACCTCCGTCGTGCCGAAGGCACTGTTTATATTTTGGTTCAATTTGAAAGGTATTACTGTGGGTGGCTGCCTCACCCAGATGTTCTTCCTTCACGCGGTTGATGTCATGCACTCAGCCGTCCTTGTGACAATGGCCTTCGATCGCTACATTGCCATATGTAACCCTCTGAGATACACCACCATCCTCACCAACGCACGAATAGCTAAGCTAGGACTAGTGGGTATGATAAGAGCTGTTCTCTTCATTCTGCCTGCGTCCCTGCTCCTGAGCAGGCAGCCATTCTGTGCCAACCGCATTATCCCCCATACATACTGCGAGCACTTAGCTGTGGCGAAGATGTTGTGTGCGGACATCACAATCCACATGACGTACAACTTGGTGATACTGTTTGTAGTCATTGGGTCAGACCTGACACTCATTGCCCTGTCCTATGGTCTGATCGTCAGGGCCGTCCTCAGAATCTCCTCCAAGAAAGCCCACCAGAAGGCCCTCAACACCTGCACAGCCCACATCTGTGTGATGCTGACCTCTTATTCTCCCTCCGTCTTCTCCTCTCTGACACAGCAGTTTGGTCAGGGCATCGCTCCCCATGTTGACATCATCTTGGCAAACATCACTTTCCTCATCCCCCCCATGCTCAACCCTATCATTTATGGCGTCAAAACCAAAGAGCTTCGTGACAAAGTGGTCAAATACATCTGCAGAACATGATCACCAGGGGTCATTGACTTTAATCCTGTCTGACAAGATTGGGAAAGGATTTCTCCTCATTAATCAAGGGTGCTCTGTCCCAGTTTGGCTGAGCTCAGCATTTTGGAAGTTCACAGTATTAGAAGCTCCTCACACCTAACGTCTTATCACTCCATCACCAAGCACTGCTCTCTCCGTTGCTGAGTTCCCTCTATCTGACCATCACTTGAACTCTTTCAATGTCACCCATCAGCCTCGAACCCTAGACACCCTCTCATGCACACTTTCCAATACTTCCAGACCACAAGAAGATACTGCAGCTTTCTGAAGCAAGGTGGCTTTCCATTAGTCCCTGTGTGACAAATGGAAGCTACACTTTCTGATAGCCAAGACAAATAAAATCTGCTGAACAACATTTACCTGATTTTTGTTGGTCCAATACTTCAGGAAGCCTGGATGATAAAGCAAGTGTTTCCGTTGGAAAGTGCTAATACACAAATGCTGCTGCAGGAATTGAGGACATTTTACTAAAGCTTATTGGTGAGAGATGTGAAACTGCATTTTTGAGAATGGGACTGCTGTGTTAAACTACAACATTGTTGTCAGATGCTACCGGGGTGGTGCTTCTGCTTTCTCCTGTTGATATCACTCGGCTGCGTGCGTGTGTTCCCTCTGTGTGCTGTCCCAGCTCTGCGCAGATAGCTGATACAGCAAACCCGACGAGAACCCCCAATAACCACAGAGTCTTAGTAAGGTACAAAGGCACCTCGGCCAGGTTTATTGCGACCCTGACACAATTTCAGTTCCCCGTAGATTACTTAGTCTACAGGGCATACTGCTAGAAAGTGCCGCTCGGCAATGGACACAGCTCAGTGGCGGGACTTTCCACTACCCCCTCGGCTGGACAAAGACACCACCCCAGGGATACATTTTTATACACAGGTACAAACAAGTTACACATCACTCCTGACGTATTGAGGTGCAACCCCTCTACGCAGCAAGGTACAACCCTTCTACGTAGTAAGGTGCCGCCTCTTACCTTGTACATGTTGGTTCGATCTATCCATCATTTTACCCTTTTGCCCCTGTCATTGGGATGGGTCGGCCTGTTCCATGTTATCTGTGGAATGTTCCAGTATAGGAGTGTTCTAATATCTAGTGTTCAGTACTTTTTAGGTATGTATCTTTTT
>NW_020694148.1:4374-5968 GCF_002925995.2 Terrapene triunguis
AACATCACCTTTGTGCCAAATTACTTGCCGCTTTGCGCAGTCAATTTTGAAGTCGCTTTTAGGTGCAGTTTTCAAAACACACACTACCCATTCCTGTTGTCAAAGATGTCAAGAGTAGGTGTCGAGATTTCATCTTGGAGTTTGTGAAACAGATGAAACAGGGATTGCCACCAAACATCCAGGTGATTGAATTGTTTGCAGTACTAAATCTTTCATGACCTAGATTAGGCAATCTCTCATTTTTGCCATTGTTTTGTGGAGACTTTGGACAGTTGGAGCAGCAGTGGAGAGTTTTGCTTATGGTTCACTGGCCTCATACTCAGGACAGTCAAGTTGAGCATGTTTGGGTTGAAGTTCTCGAACACACGAATGCCGCTGAGGACAAAGACTCTAGTGAACTTTGCTTATTTGCTCTTTTGTTTCTGTCACTACCTGTTAGCAATGCTGCAGATGAAAGACTGTTTTCTCAAATGGACTTGATAAAAACAAAACTGTGCAACAAGATGCAAGAGGAACTTTTAGAAAACATTCTTCGTGTTAGTTTGTATATTGTTGACCTGAATTTATGGGCTAGTTAGTTACGGCTCGCCAATGATCTGATGAGAAGATATTTAGGTTCTTGTCCCAATTCAGGCTACAGGGTTAGAAAACTCAGAGTTCAATGACGTGAGCAGACCCTCGTGGTGTCTGTGGCAAGGAGACTTATGCTGAGGACATTATCAGAATGTTAAATTCTTTATTAAAATGAATGATCAAAGGGGAGAGCCTGGCTGAAGGGCAACCAGCCTGTGGTGTGAAGCATTTACGTTTGTAAGGGCACTGAAAGTGTTAAGATCAGCTTAGAATGCATTTTGCTTTTATTTCATTTGACCAAATCCGACTTGTTATGTTTTGACTTATACTCACTTAAAATCTATCTTTGTAGTTAATACATTTGTTTATTTATTCTACCTGAAGCAGTGTGTTTGGTTTGAAGCATGTCATAGACTCCCCTTGGGATAACAGGCCTGGTACTTATCAATTTCTTTTTTTAATTGATGAACTCATATAAATTTGCAGCATCCAGCGGGAATAACTGGACACTGCAAAACGGAGATTCCTAGGGTTATGTCCGGGACTGGAGATATTGGCTAGTGTCATTCGGTTGAATAATCCAAGGAGCAGCTTACATGGCAGAGGCTGTGTGTGAACAGCCCAGGAGTGGGGGATCTCACAGCAGAGCAGGCTAAGGCTGGCTTCCAGAATCAAGGATTGGAGTGACCTAGCAGATCACCGGTCTCGATAACACCAGAGGGGAATGTCACAGAGATAGTGGAGCAGCCCTGTCTCTGGAATGCCCAATGAATTTGAAGGGCCAAGTTTCCCAAGTTAGTAGGGATTAGGTTTGAGTGTAAGCTATATTGCAAAGCTGAGCTGATAGCTTGTTAGGAGACAGGAAGACTGACCCTCCTGCATGGTTGTTTGCCCTCTTGTAGGGTCCTGGCACTGCAATAATCAGGGTACAATCTTCCAGCCCAAATCTTATTTCCTCAACCAGATAAATCTTCGGGTACACTTACTCTATAGGCTAACATATTATGACATATATTCATAA
>NW_020694149.1:0-3763 GCF_002925995.2 Terrapene triunguis
ATGAGAACAGTTTTCAAGTACATAAAAGGTTGTTATAAGGAGGAGGGAGAAGAATTGTTCTCATTAACCTCTGAGGACAGGACGAGAAGCAATGGGCTTAAATTGCAGCAAGGGAGGTTTAGGTTGGACATTAGGAAAAACTTCATATCTGTCAGGATGTTTAAACACTGGAATAAATTGCCGAGGGAGGTTGTGGAATCTCTATCACTGGAGGTTTTTAAGAGCAGGTTAGACAAACACCTGTCAGGGATGGTCTAGTTATTACACAGTCCTGCTATAAATGCAGGGGACTGGACTAGAAGACTTCTCGAGGTCCCTTCCAGTCCTATGATTCTATGATTTTATCATTTATATCCCTTCCACGAACTCTTGCAGCTTGGGATATCTGTGTTAGCCATCGGAATGTCCAATACTTCTTTGAATCTTTTGTCCTTGGCCTCAACGATATCCAGTGGCAGTGAGTTCCACAGCTGAATCATGCCTTGAGTGACAATTGATCACAGGAAATACTTTTTCATTTTCCCACCTTTTAGTTCCACTGACGGTCCCTTTGCACTTGTGCTGTGAGGCAGGGGGAACGGACCCTCCCACTTTTCCTTCTTTAGCACAGTCACTCTCTTCTGTGCTGTAAAGTGCCTCCTCTCCAAGGGAAATGATCCCAGCCTTTTCAGTCTCCGCATAGCAG
Organism: Terrapene triunguis; assembly: GCF_002925995.2. Classification (NCBI taxonomy): domain Eukaryota; kingdom Metazoa; phylum Chordata; order Testudines; family Emydidae; genus Terrapene; species Terrapene triunguis. The sequence continues at coordinate 686 of NW_020694149.1, forward strand.
AGTTTTTACAGGCCCGTAATCAGGGGATGAATCAAATAATCCCGGCAGGTGGAGAGATTGAGACTCAAGGGTCCTGCTAGCGAGGCAGCCTGCGAGAAAAGGCTTGTACTTAAAACACCCTCCCCTCCCTGTCTCCCCTCTTCCCCCCCGCCCCAAAACCTGCCGTGTGCTGTGCAGAACAGCAGGCTACCCCAGGGAGCCTTGTTCCAGCTGCACCAGCGGCTCATCAGCCATAAGGGGACCACAGAGCAGTGCTTCTCCGCTAAACCTCGCCATGTTTAATCACACATCTGTGGGTTTGAACAGATTTAGTGAACACAGGGGAGGGGGGAAAGCCAGGTAGCAGCAGGTGACAGAGGCTGCTGATTCTGGTTAAACAGTGGGGGGGCCGGGGGGGGGGAAGACAAGGAAGAGAATTGGGGGGTGGGTGGGAAGGGGGGACATGAAGGAGGAGGCTGTTGGGGGTTATGTTTGGGGCAATGTTTTGCTTTGTGAAAGAGATGGTTGGTTGTGTGTGTGTGTGTGTGTGTGTGTGTGTGTGTGTGTATAGATCTGCCTAGGTGTTTAATTCTCTTCCACCACCATAGCGTGTGGGTGGTAGTGTGAATGTGTGTCTGTGTATGACGGAGCTCTGTGTGTCCATGCATGTGTGTATGCGACAGAGTTTGGTGTGTGTGTGTGATTGTCAGTGTTTGTGTCCGTGTGTGTGTGTTGTTTTTGTTTGGATGGACACAAAGCAAAACTCTGCATCTGACAAGCCCCAAGCTTTGGGGAAGCCAGGATCGGGATCTGAACTTTCTTTCTGGGATGTGTGTGTGTGTGTGTGTGTGTGTGTGTGACACAGGTGCATGTGAGTAGATCCGAATGTCCGTAGACAGGCAGGAATTCTGAGAAGGAAGAAGAAAGGAAAGGGATCCCGGAGGCCTGCATTCCCATGGCATTAGCGTGACTAGTTTCATGACATTAGCGTGACTGGGATGAACAGTGAAGGGGGCTAGAACCCAGGCCAAAGGGGCAGAGCTCTTGGGTTTATTTTCACGGGTGGTCTAGATTTGGTGAAAGGCCTGGGGCTAGCGCTGGAGGGAAGCCTACCAGGAGAGGTGGGGGAGCAGCTTGGACCAGCTGGACATGCTAGCTGGGGTGGGCAGGCTGGGGATGGTGGGTACAGTGTATGGGCCTGATTCTGGCTGGTAAAACGAGGCTTGAATGGCGTTCTAGAGACGTGGGCCAGCACCTCGTTGTGAGGCCGGTGCAGGGCTCCCTGGCACGTCCTTCATTGCTGCAGGGACGCTCGCACGCTGGGCCCTCTGAGCTCCCGTTTCGTCTCCCCACGGAGGCTGGGGCTGGGAGGCAGGAGACGGGCGCGTCCAGGAGAGCAGAGCAAGACAGCCTGGATCCCAGCAACAGGGACTGCGCCGGGCTGCACACACAATAACCTGGAGGCGTCTAGATAGCAAACTACCACTAGACGGCAGCGTAGCAAGTCACTGCACCCCGGCAGCCAGGCTCCCTGAGGCCCACGCCTGGAAACATCTGGCCTACCCAGGCCAGCTTCGGGGGGAGAACTCCAAGCCACCTGGGGCCCTGCTTTGCCCAGCACAGTGCAGGGGGCACCTTTACCGAGGGCCCGGCAAACTGGCTGTGATCAAATCCGAAGTGGGACCCACTCCTTTTCTGAGCGTCCAAACGAGCCATTGACATCACTCACACACACCCACTCTCTCACAAACTCTCACAAGCCCAAACTCACTCAGACACACCCACTCACAAACTCAGACATGCCCAGATACACCCACACATACTCTCAGACACACCCTCTCACAAACTCACCCACACCCATTCTCCCACACAACCACTCACAAACACACACTCATACACACCCTCTCACAAACTCACCCACTCCCATGCTCATACACACCCATTTACCTCACCCACACACATTTATACACACCCACTCACAAACACACACATATTCATACGCACCAACTCACACCCGCGCACAGACTGTCCCCACCTGTTGTTTGTCATTTTCACACAGACTCAGCCCCCGGCGGCCAGCCAGACGCAGAGGTACCGACCCCCCACGACAAGCAGGGGTTTTGGGGCAGTGGAGTGGGCACAGAGCTAGAACGCGATGAGACACAGCCTGCCAGGCGTGCTCAGCCCTGCTCCCGCTGCCGCCTCCGGCAGTCGCTCACGTTTCTCCTTCCTCTCTGGTTTACGACTCCTGCATCGAGGTGTCTGAACTCCCTGGCTCTGCTGCCCGACTCGCCCCCAGGCCGTTCGGTAAGTGGCCGGGTGAAGCCGAGAGCCTCGTGCTGCTGGGGAAAGTCGAGCTGTTTGCCAGCTCTGCTCAGACACTGACCATAATCCTGGCCTGGGGTGCGCCTGTTGTCCCAGTCCAGGGCTCCCACCCAGCCCTGCCGATGCCCCTCAGTCCCGACCTGAGCACCCTGGCTTTTCTAGTCCTGAGCCTCTGCTCAGAGAGCCACCCAAGTCGCATCCGTGGTGAGGCAGATTTCTGTGGTGGGGGCTGAGCGATGGTGTCCGGGGACAATCTCTTCAGGGGGGCCCACCCACGGGACAGGCTGAGACCTCGTGGCCCTTGATCCCCATCCGATCCCCTCAGTGCGAGATGATGAACAGGGCACCAGTGGGTGTTTCGTTCGAGTGAACGCCAGCACCGGCAGCTGGGCAGGGCAGGGAGGGTTTTCATAGAGGTGCCAGAAGCCTGCGCCCGCCATCAATTTCACTTGGAATGGCTGGCGCTCCGTGCCCTTGGAGCCAAAGACTGTGTCCTTAACACTGACCTCGGGACTCTTGTGTGATCCTGGCCGGGTGAATGCCCCCGCTCCTTGGGAGGGACCCGGCACCTCCAAGTCTGTGACCAGAGGCCCATTGGGTGGCTTCTGGCTGGCTCCGTCCAGACCCATGTCTGGCACCCAAGTGTAATATTTCTGTGGCTACTGCCTGGGGCTCGGGCTGGATTCTCTCCTGGTCTACGCTGGGAATTTACATCAGCACAGGGGGATGAAAAATCCACCCCGTGAGAGACGGGGCTGTGCCGCTGTAGCGGTT
>NW_020694150.1:0-11181 GCF_002925995.2 Terrapene triunguis
CGTGGGTAAGAACCTCACTTCTTGCATCTGAAGAAGTGAGGTTCTTACCCACGAAAGCTTATGCTCCCAATACTTCTGTTAGTCTCAAAGGTGCCACAGGACCCTCTGTTGCTTTTTACAGATTCAGACTAACACGGCTACCCCTCTGATACTTGAAGGTAATGGTAGTTATTTATATTACCACAACCCAATGATGGATAACTTTAAGGTAGCAGAGGGTCACAAAATCCCTTAAAGCCCTTTGACATGTCAGGGGGTGTGATGTGCCAAGGGGGTCAAGTCTTCCCCCTTTCCTCCCCAGGAGTATGATGTGGATAGGTCAGGTCATGCCTCTGGGGGGTAGATCCAGACAGTGGGGGCCCCAATGGTCAGAGAGCAAGTCAACATGCAGAGGTGGCTCCTGTCCCAGAGGATTGGGCATGGCTCCCTGCTCCAGCCCATTAGCTCTTGCTACAACATTTTGATACGTGTAAGCAGGGTCCTCCCCATACGACATCCTGCTCCCCCTTCCTGGTCCTGTTGCCACTAGGTGAGCTGTGACAGGCCAAATAAAATGATCTAGTGGGCCGGATGTGGCCCTTGGGCCACCAGTTGTCCATCCCTGCCATTGCCCTAGTCATGGACCAGGACTCCATTGTGCTAGTCACTGTACAAACACAGAACAAAAAGATGGTCCAAGCCCCAAGAAGTTTACAATCTAAGTAGGATCTTCTGTTGTGCTAGGAAACAATCCATCCAAGCCTAGATATGAAAGTGGAAAATGTGAGAATCTACAGATGGACTCCATCATCTCAGAAAATCCCAGAGCCATTAACTATGATCCCTTCACGATGAATAATCTGCCTCCCTTTGCCCATCCAAAGTGTGGCAACCTTCTCATTGGAGCCACTTCTGAGATGAGGGATCAGTGACCTAAACTGGCCCAGTTCTGCCACACCCAGGAGGTTCAGATTACTCCACGTGCCACATCCCATGCAATGTAACCTGGTGGTTATGCCATAGTAGAAGACTTATGTGGCTCCCCCAATGCTGAGTGAATTTCATCTTTTAGGAGCTAAGAGTGCCATCTCCTTAAGGATACTCAAGTAGGAGAGAGTCTGTATAAGAAGGCCTATCATCCAGCCTAAGCTGCAGGGCAGTGTGGCAAACAAAGAGGTAACTTACAAGGCAAGAGCCTGGAGCAATTGCTTTCGTATGGAAGATGTCTTCTCTCCCTTCCCCAAGGAAGCACTGACCATCTGGCTTTCACCAGACAGACGGGATCTGGCTCAAGCTACGGACATGGGTGCCATCTTAATTATCTGTTTTTAATGTTAGTGTACTAACTATAATATGAAGTAGACTGCATTTCTCCCCACAGATCTATCTCACAACCCAGTGGCTTTTAATTATGTTTTACTTATTATCCCAAGATCAGGCATATTTGCTCTTTTCACAACCCAGATTTCTCAGTTTCTGATGACTATGCCCCTTTCCCTATCAATTTACCTCCAAAGAGAGCAAGTGGCATCCATTCCTCATTGGGTGAAATAAAAAATGAATGTGAAACCTGCAGAACTTACTCAATTTCACTGTATTCTGCATTTTTCCTCCTTACTAAATGTCACAGAAAATCTGAACAACTGGTGCTTGACTTGTTGTTGAGCCATGAAATTGGTCATGACAGAGCTGTGCACAAATGTTTGACAAAATATTTTGGTAACTTTATCCATTGAAGTCTGTCTGCCTGCAGGTGTTTTCCTCTACAAGTATCTGATTAATCCAGGGCTGTTACATCTTATTTCTCATATTCCTTAGCTTTTTTTTTTCCATAGGGCATCTGCAACACCAGTTTACTGCTTTAAACAGAAATATTCAGCCTCATAAGTAAAGTTTATAACCCTTGTGTGATTATAAAATTGGTTAAAACAACAAGGAGTCTGGTGGCACCTTAAAGACTAACAGATTTATTTGGGCATAAGCTTTCGTGGGTAAAAACCTCACTTCTTCGGATGTTGGTTATACTCAATGTATGTTTTTTCTTCCTCTAATTGTAGGGGGAAATGGAGAGCAGTAATGGGGATATGGCACATCTCCAATTTCTGAGAATGCTCATAACATGGCAAGTTATTGTATAGGTATGGTAAATCTCTAAACTACAATAACAATTAGATATACTTTACACAGATGTATAGTTTTTGTGTTCCAAGATTGTACATTTGCTCTCGCTTGTAATAGCTATACATATTTATGGCTTATCTGCATGTTATTCATTGATATGCATTAACAGTTTAGGAAGGATTGTTTTTTAGTTGAGAATCAAGGCAGATAATGTACTGCAATTTTTAAAAAATGCACACATTTGTGAAGTAGAAAGGTAACTACCTGAGGTACCACTTTAACAGTATTTACACAATCAGTTTACTCTAAAACACAGCAACACCCAAGCATACTGGTGATTACAGCTTTAATGGATTATTTTGATTGCTTATTTGCGAAAGCGCCCTGTTTTACATTAAATCCTCCAGAACTGTTTAAATGTAGATTGAAATCTCTCGTATGGATGGATGGTAATCCCATTTTTATCATCTTCATTGGTTTCTAATGGCACATAATTTACAAAAATCAAAAAGACCAGGTTTAGCTTCGTTCATTCACTACATCTCTCAGCTAAATATGCACTCTTTGCTTGACTGACGCTTGTTGCTGTCTCATGTTTCAAGTCAGTCTTTCAAGGATTGGGTTTTAAAAGGAAAAATATCCCATTGAAATTTCATTGCCTCAGAACATATGTTCAGATATTTGTAACAGCCTTCAAAGCTAGGAAGAAAATGTTCTTAAAGCAAGCACATCTCCTCAAAGTGATCATCCTGAAGCTACAGCCTGGCTGTGCTTTAGAGCAATATGTTTATTTTACATTCTTGTGGTCTCTTTGCTACCCATTATGACCTCCGAAATGGTAATATAAGAATCATTTACTATTGTATTTTTAGCTGTTATTACACCCACAAGAGTTCTTATTAGCAGCCGGAGTGCAGGTATTACAGAGATCTGTGGGCCTCAGAAGTCTCAGAGTACAGTAGAGATCAAATTACAAAATTATAGTGTTATAAAATATATTCCTAAAACTGTATACAAAGGCTTGTGTTAATGAAAGCAATTGATAGCAAATACTGATTTCTTTTACATCACCAGCCCAGCATTTTTTTCTAATAATAATAAGTCTCTTTTAGTAACAATAGGGGAAAAAATGAGGCTCATGAATCATTTATGTGGCCTCATTCACTCCTATTATTACTTCAGCCATCAAATATTTTGGGAATTCAACCCCTTTTTCTCTCCTTCTTTACATCTCATGCAATGGTCTTTTTGCACATTTCAGGAGGAAAATTAAGCTTTTTTTTCTCTTTAGGTCCAGAAAAGTACTAGATCTGATTCTCAGTAAATGTTCTTGTTGCTGAAGTGATTAGCTAAAGGAAGCCATAAAAGATGAATAATTGCTAAAGGAGAAACAAGGCAGAGGAGGACAAAAATCCCAGGTGCAAAGTTAGAAGCAATTCATTTTCAAGAGGTCAAAAACTCTAGCACTGAATTTGTCTAAAACGGTTAATGTCATAATATTTTACCTAATCAATAATTCCAAAACACCGAGAAGACTAAGAAAGTGCCTTGTGTGTGTCATGCTAGTATGGTTGGTCATATGACAAGCAGTGCTGAATAGTGCTTGGAGCAAGAGAATGGATGTTAGAAGAACTCGGTTCTGTTGGACTCTGTCACTAACTCACTGTGTAACCTGAGACAAGTTTACTTAACCTACCCCACTTTAAATGTAGCCTTCTATGCTTTTGTCAGCAGCAGAATGATTTGTGCCATGTGTTCTACATGAGGCTATAGCTGAAGACCACTCAGAAGTTTTAGCTTGTGCAGAATGCAGCAGCCCTTACACATTTTCATTTCTACTGGTTCCCTGAATCTTTGTTTTCTGAAAAGCTTTCTGCACCAATCTAATTGTGTCAGTGATCCATAATCTTCACTGGCTTCCAATTTATTTTCAGGTGCAGTACAAGCTGCTGTTCTTGAATCTAGTCTTTATCTCTAGTTTAGGTCCTGCTTTCTTTAGAAACTAACTCTCGGCTCATGTCCTTTCATGGTGCTAATGATCAGATGAAGTGATCTTGCCAATAGGCCTTCAGTTTAAAATGTCTGGGAGCTGGCATCAAGGCATTCTCAATGAGAGGCACCAAGCTCAAATTTCTTAGACTCACAGATTTTTAGGGCTAGAAGGGACAATCGTGATCATCTAGTCTGACATCCTGCACATCGCAGGCCACAGCACCTCACCCACCTCTGCCTATAATAGAACCATAACCTCTGGCTCAGTTCCTGAAGTCCCTGAAAGCATGATTTAAATATCTGATGTTACTGAGAATCCACCATTTACACTAGCTTAAATCAACAAGTGACCTGTGTCCCAGGCTGAAGAGAGGGGCAAAATAAAACCCCAGAGTCTCTGCCAGTCTGACCTGGGGGGAAATTCCTTCCTGACCCCAAATATGGTGATCAATTAGACCCTGAACATGTTGGCAAGACCCACCAGCCAGACACCTGGGAATTATCTGTAGTAACTCAGAGCCCTCCCCATCTAGTGCCCACCTCTGGCCATTAGGGATATTTCCTATTAGGAGTGGCAGATGGACCACAAGCCATTGTAGGCAACCTCATCATACCATCCTCTCCATAAACTTATAAAGCTCAGGCTTGAAGCTCACTTAAGTTTTTTGCCCCCGCTCCTCCCCTTGGAAGCCTTCACTTCTGTGATAGAAAGCTTTAATCTAATTTTGAGCCTAAACTTGTTAATAGCCAGTTTATATCCATTTGCTCTTGTGTCCACATTGGTGCTTAACTTAAATAACTCCTCTCCCTCCCTGGTATTTATCTGTCTCATGTGTATATATAGAGCAATCTTCTCTCTCATAAGCCTACATTAACTTAGGCTAAACAAGCCAAGCTCCTTGAATCTCCTCTCATCAGATATGTTTTCCATTCCACTGATCATCCTAGTAGCCTTCTCTGCACCTGTTCTAGTTTGATTTCATCTTTCGTAAATATGAGAGAGCAGAATTACACATAGTATTCCAGATGAGGTCTCACCAGTGCCTTGCTTAAAGGAATAACACTTCCCTGTCTCGACTGCAAATAACTTGCCTGATGCATCCAGGATTGCATTAGCCTTTTTCACAGCTGTATCATATTGGTGGCTCATAGTAATCCTGTGATCGACCAATATGCCTTGGTTTTTTTTCTTCCTCTCTTCACTTCCAGCTGATACATCCCCAGTTTATAGCAAAAATTCTTGTAAAGTCCCTAAATACATGACTTTGCACTATTAAATTTAATCCCATTTCTATTACTCCAGTTTTCAAGGTCCTTCAGACCTCCTTCTATGATACTCTGGTTCACCTCTGTATTGGCAATATCGTCTAACTTTGCATCATCTGCCAATTTTATTAGGACACTCCCACTTTTGTGTCACGGTCATGAATGAAAATGTTAAATAAGATTGGTCCCAAGACAGTTCCTTGAGCAACTCCACTAGTAACCTCCTTCTAGTCTGACAGTTCACCTTTCAGTATGACCCGTGGCAGTCTCCCCTTTAACCAGTTCCTTATCCATCTTTCACTTCTCAGATTTAAATTTTTTATTAAAGCTAATGTTAAAAATATATATATTACACAGGTTAAGAAAAGAGTGTACATCTGGGTATAGTGCTTAGATTATTCACTAATACAAAGTTTGTTTTAAGATACATATTGTGCATAATCAGCAATAACCCAAATTTAGGTGAGTAAATTTAAGGATACAGTTTAGATATTAGCATCTAAGTATTCGGGTACATCACTCATGAAAAGTTATATAGAGAGTTGGTTGTGGAAAGCAAATAGAGCAATGCGCAAAGATTGTCCCTCAGTAATTTGAGAATTTAGGGTAGGTTGTCTATTTAGAAAATACAATCCATGAGGAATGAATTTCAGTTACTTTCCTGACTGCGCTTCTCTTTGGCACTCCAGTTCATCTTTCCTGGTATTGCCGATGTCCGGGGATGTGTTCTATGTAGATGTCCCTTAATCCCCGTTTTATTTCCCATGTGATATTGCATCAAATGCCTTACTGAAATCTAGATAATTTAAATCTGCATTTCCTTTGTCTAGAAAATCAGTTTTCTCAAAGAAAGAGATCAGGTTGGCCTGGCATCATCTACCTTTTGTAAAACCATGTTGTATTTTATCCCAATTACCATTTACCTTTATGTCCTTAACTACTTTTCTCTTTCAAAATTTGTTCTGAGACCTTGCATGCAATTGAGGTCAAACTAATAGCCCTGTAGTTTCCTGGATCACTTTTTTTTAATTTCTTAAAAATAGGTACTATATTAGCAATTCTCCAGTCATAGGCAACAATCTTTGAGTTTATGGATTCATTGAAAATGCTTGCTATTGGGCTTGCAATGTCTTTTGCCAGTTTCTTTAATATTCCTAGTTGGAGATTATCTGGGCTCCCTGATTGGGTCCCGTTAAGCTGTTTGAATTTGGCTTCCACCTCAACTATTGTAATTTCTACTTCCATATCCTCATTCCCGTTAGCCACCTTGCCACTACCCCTAAGAGCCTCATTAGTCTTATTAAAAAACGGAGGCAAAGTATTCATTTAGGTATTGGGCCAGGCCTATAGTATCTTTAATCTTGACCCTATCTTTAGCGTTTAGCAGTTCCAGTTCCTTTATGGCTATAGAACATTTTTAGTTTTAATTTCCTTTGCAAGGTCCAACTCTCCCTGGCTTTTGGCAGTTCTCACTTTTCCCCTATGCTTTCTGACCTCCAAGAGGTAGCTTTCTTTGCTGGTCTTTCCCATCTTCCCTTCCTAGTGCTGTTTCTCTCAATAACCTGTTTGAGATGTTTGCTCATCCACTTTGGTCTGCAACCCTTCCCTACAATTTTTTCCCCTTGCTTGGGATGCAGGCTTCAGATAACTTTTGCAACTTTGACTTAAAGTTATTCAAAGCCTCAGCCACATTCAGAGCCTTGAATTCTTCAGTTCAGTCCATTTCCCTAAATCCCTTAATATTTTTTAAAGTTTGCCCTTTTGAAATCAAGGACCCTAATTGTAGACCTATTTTTGTTTATCCTTCCATTTAATTTAAACTGAATTAACTCATGATCACTTGAACCAAGGCTGTTCTCCTCAGCCAGCTCTTCTAAGAGGTCCTCATTACTTACCAATACTAAATCTAAAATGGCATTACCTCTTGTTGGTTCGCTGCCTATCTGGTGAAGAAATCCATTATTAGTAGCACTTGTCCTCCAATCTATATCTGGGAAATTAAAGTCTCCCATTATCACAAAATTTCCAGAAGTGTTTATTACATTAAAAATATTGAAGAGGTCTCTATCTATTTCCAGATGGGATCCTGGGGGAGGGGGGAGGTCTGTAGCAAACGCCAATCACTATCACACTGAGTCTCTGTTACCTTCCTTCCACAAAGTGAATTTGACCCAAACAGATTGTTTTATCTATTTCATCCCTTCTAATTTCTTTACAGTCTACCTCATCATTAATATATAATGCTACTCCACCACCTTTACCTTTATTTATATCTTTCCTGAATAGCACCTGCCCTTCAATACCTATACTCCAGTAATGACTACTATTACACCATGTTTCTGTTAGCCCTATAATATCTGCTTTCACTTCCTGCACCAGTAGTTCTAGTTCTTCCATTTTGTTACCCAGGCTCCTTGCACTGGTATACAGGCATCTTAGTTGTTTTTGCTTGGCTTTGCCCAGATTCCTCTCCCGTATATGTACAGTCATTCTACTGCCAATATTGCCTACCTGACTGTGTCAATACTAATGACAGTATCTTTCCTCTTGGCCTCTTTTTTTTTTTTTTTTTAAAGCCCAGATTGTAGTGACTTTCAGGGCATGTTTTAAAGATTATTTATATAATCAGGGCTTTTCTGATATGGTGGCATAGTGGGGATGCCTTAGTTTTGGTGAGGTTACACTGTGTACATTATATTTTGAATTAGCCTCTTTTTAAAATAGTCATGCACCTAGACAACAAGATAAACTTATTTTATAAATTAAATAATATAAACATAACCTCCCTGTGACTCAGTTTTCCCCCTGTAAAATGTGGATAATACGGGCTCCCTTTGTACATAGCTTTGAAATCTATGGATGAAAGATATAAAATAGTATTCTATTAACTAACTTTCCCCAAGCTTCTTTACTTGCTGAAACTGGATTCCAGCTGCTCTCATGGAAAAAATCTTTGGCCTTTCCCAGAAGAAATCCACTCCAACATTAGATTGGTGTCCTTTTCATCAGTTATGAATATACTTTCTAAAAATATGTCAGTATTTGCTTTTAAACATAGTGTTTCTGCGGAGAACACTTGGACTAACATTTTAAAGCCTTGGTAACAATGAGACATCATGAGGAATAGCCTTGTGATAAAGTCACAATATTAACTGCTTTCAGGTAGAGGCTCAAAGTAAGGTCCTTCAGAAACTGAGCATCATCACAGGTAGATAAAGCCTACTCAAACAAATTTTATTACAGTTTAAACTAGTATAACCCTTTAATTCTTGTTACGCTAAATAAGAACTTAATCTGTTTAATCAGCCAAGTTGTTCTATTGTGATTATAATACACGTTAGCAGGCAATCAGAAAGCCAGGTTGTTTTTGTGCTTTCTGTCACACACAGGCTTTGGGCACAGTGGGAAAGTTCATGAAAAGGGGGGGAGGGTGAAATAATCCAAGGAAATGAAGTACAGAACACCAGACCTAAATGAGATTTTTCTGATTGGATCATGGGATCATACCTTACCATTTTCCTGCAGTTGCCTGTTACAAAGGACGTCTCTTCCATTAGAAACCTGTTAGACACCAAGTTAGTAATAAATGAAAACACTAAATGGAAGTTGTTCTCAGAGGCACCATGAGAAATCCCTGCCTTTCACTATTTCACTGATCATTTTTCCTATGAACTAAAACAAAACAAGAAAGGCCGGTTTACTGAATAATACACCCAGCCTGCTTGTGGTTCATTAGTGAAGCAATTTAGTGGTAGACATGCTGAACAATTAAAAATTAGGTAGTAATTAAGTTTAATATTCTGTCTGGTAACGCACTTCTGTTTCTGTTGAAAATGGGATTATAGCCAGAATTAAGCAAAACATAATTAGCATAGATTCATGAAAGAAAATGAAATGTGTCTAGCAAAGCAGAGACTAGAAGTGATAAAATGACCTCCTCTTCTTTTTTTTTTTTTTTTTTTGGCCAATCCTTTATACTCAATTAGCTGGTATATTATGTTAAGGTATAATTCCAACAGCAGTGTACCATTCAGGAATCCTATAACGAAATTCATATATTCGTTATCTCAAAGTGAAAACACACACACTTCTCATTCATAATGTATTTCTGTGCTTGCTGTATGCTAGCACAGAGACCATGTATTTCCCTTCCTGACTATTTGGTGCAGACTGGGGGGATGACTTGACAAGTGACAGGATTTTCATGCTCTGAGAAAGGGGCCCCACTCCTTTTCTCCCGTTAGATTCTTGCCTCGTAGCAAGATGCAAACAACAAGAAGTCACCTATGCAGCTGCCTCTGGCTGCCATTTTGAAAAGCCCTTTCATAGCATCTGGAGAGAGGAACCAGAAGCCTGAGAAGGCAAAACAAAAGAAATTGCAAAGCTCCCATGCTTCTGGCAGCAGTGCTTTGCACGAAGATGCTGGCAACATGTCCTGTGCTTAGTGAGAGTGGTAGCAGGGTTGCCAAATTTCTGACCAAACAAAACCGAACACCCTCGTCCTATCCTTTTTCTGAAGCCCCGCCCCGCTCCCTTCTTCCCTCTGTCACTTGCTCTTCCCCACCCTCCCTCACTTTCACCGGGCTGGAGAGGGTCCCTTTTCAAATGGATGTTCTGTTGAAAACTGGACAACTGGCAACCCTACCTGCTACGGATGCATGTGCTGCTGACAGACTCGCAGTAGGGTAGACAAATGATTTCCTGGTACTAGTCTACAACTTCTGAATCCTCCTATGAGTTGTGCTGTCTCTTCTGTGGTGGATGCTATCATGATATGTTTTGGGGCCACGAGTCCTGTTCCAAGACAGACCCCATCAGTAACTCTCATTCTGATATAGAGTGTTAAGGAACAATCTATATCAGCTGGGAACAGTTCCCAACAAGATAAAGCTAACAGCCCCTGAGCAGTCAGCAAAAGCTGAGAGAGAGGATTCTGCCATAAGAACATGACAGGCTGCACATAACCTGATGAGTGGGTTTCCCAGCCAGAGATACTCTCAAGGTCTCTACAGCCCAACCGGGCCTGGGGGAGAGGAAAAGAAGTCTACTACTAACACCCTCAACTTGAGGGCAGATAAGATTACACACCTGACTTTAATTACCTGTTCTACATCCCTGCCCTTCCATTTTGCCCTCTAGCATCCTCTTTTCAAGTTAGATTTTGTTCCCTGGGCCAGCCCACCTGTGGGTATATGAGGGCAATGTTATTCAGAACACATGGATTCTGAGGTTGAAGACTAAGTCATCGAAAAACACGTTTTGATCTCATGTACCTAAACATATGTTTTCTGTGGCTTGACAACACAGACACTCTCCCAGGGACAGTTTGCTCTAGGACAGCAGAAGAGACGCACTCCTTTAAGGTGTTGAACTGAGTAACATGTTTCCTTCAGACTGGAAGGAATCAAACCAGGGGAGAGAGGAAGGACCCTCCTAGAGCATATAAAATCTTATAGTTCAATCAGCCATCCAGCCTATCTGCAAATGAAAATGTACAAAGGCCATATGCTTTATTTTGAGGGGAAATCATAGGATTCTCCCTTTAGATATCTAAAAGAAACCACAGTATCAAAATACTTAATTACTATTAACCACCCAAACACGTGTTCATGTTTATACTCCCTGTTGTCATAACTGTGCTTTGCACATCTATAGAACATCTCAGCCAAACATTTCAATGTGCTTCAAAGGGGAGAAAAAAGCTAACTCTGGCATTAGTGCATTTAAAAGAAATCAAGATAAAGAAGGTTCTCAATGACCAGTGAAACAAATAAGAGTTTTCGATCCTTCTGCCAGGGCCGGCTCTGGCTTTTTCGCCACCCC
>NW_020694151.1:0-2990 GCF_002925995.2 Terrapene triunguis
ATAGTTTATTGGACCAACTTCTGTTGGTGAGAGACAAGCTTTTGAGCCACACAGAGCTCTTCTTCAGGTCTGGGAAAGATGCTCCAAGCATCACATCTAAATGTGGAACAGATAGTTTAGCATACAAAGTTAGCACACATTTTAAGGGACCATTCAAGGTAGAGTGGCCCGTTAACACCTCTGCAGTCATAGGACGAAAAAGGAGAGTTAGTGGGTTACAGATTGTTGTAATAAGTTATAAATCCAGTGCCTCTATTCAGTCTGATTTTTAGTGTCTAATGAGTTATGAATTTAAGCTCCCAGGCTCTTTTTAGGTCTCTCTATTATACTGGGACCAACAAGACTATAATTATACAGCATATATTAAAAGACAGTCCCTTGCAATGTATTCATAAGTGCATAATAGCAAATAGTGGGGGGAAACAATAGGAAACATACCACAGAAACACAGCTCTAAACAGATGGGCAAGTTCTTATTCTATTATTGTGTTCTGAATAAGAAAGGCAGATAAAACAAAAACACTGTCAAATGACAAAATGTAAGACTGGTACAGCAAGACCTTATTCACAAGACTGGGGCAACAGGCAAAAGGGAGAAGCAGCATCAGGAATACACGTGCATCTGCAGCCTCAAACGAGGCTGCTCAGACAAGATTGGGCTCACCCACTGTGGTCCTCCTTAACTTTATGTTCCTAGAACTGCACTCAGAACACCGCCAAGAGTGAAACGCAGCACGTTTTTAGTCACCCGATAATGATCTTCCAGGGTAGAGCATAAATCATTAACGTTGCAAATTGTATATGGAGACGACTCCCTGGCTCACCTATTTAAAATCAATCCATAATCAGTGTGATGTGAGAGCATGAGCACATGTTTTCATTAAGACATTAGTCATAGAAGTACAGAGTCTTTGGCCAGAGGAAACAAAACACCATAACATTCAGGTCATCCAGTTTTGGTGACCCCTTGTATTTTGTAGGACTACTCCCTCCCTTGTTCCTGCTAATGACTTATTTGTCTTACATGGCCTTGATTGTGACCGCCTCCCTTGGATAGCCCATGTCATTGCCCATTATTCTTGTGTTTAAGAAATTTTCCTAATGCTTTGTTCAAAACTTTGCTTGCCTTAACTTCAGGAAATCCCCCTGAAAATAAAGCTTTTCATCATACAAGCCAGTCTACAGTGGGAGGATCAATTGCTACTGAAAATGGTTTTGTTTCATGGGTTCCCCTGAGTAGCTACTGGAGATGATGTATGTGGTAGTACAGACTGGACAAAACCATTGTCCATGCTATTTCAGACTGTGGTGCTCCTCTCACCTCCGTACAGGGGAGGTTAAGATTAGATAGAGGGCATAGATCGTGTGTGTAGATGCAGGGGAACAATCCTCCTGGAGTAAGGAACTCAGGATTTGGCTCATATCTCTTCAGAGGACAGATGTAACTTGCACTCATTATGACTGATATTCCATGTAGTGTTTTTCAGCCTGTACCTTGCTTTAAAGTAATGTCCAGAGGCCACTGGTGACTCACAAAGGTATGTCTATAGTCCAGGATAGACAGACTTGAGCTAGCTCCGCTCACAGTAGCTTGCTCAAATAGCTGTGTGGATGCAGCAGCACAGGTGGCAAATCAGGCTAGCCACCTGAGCTCAGACCCAGGGCATCAGATGAGCTCAGACTTGGGCAACTAGCCCAAGCCACTGCCTGTGCAGCACCATCCACACACTGCTATTTTTAGCACAGAAACTTAACCAGAATTAGCACAAGTCTGTCTATCTGGGATGGGAGGCTCTCTCCCAGTCACAGCATAGACATAGTCCAAGGCTCTAAACTGCAGCCTTCACATGTGTTGAGAAGAAAACTGACATTAGATTTACTGCCTCCCACTACTTCCCTTGCAGCCCTGGTAGCAGCTCTGGCATGAGCCAGGAACATCTGAACAGCTGCCTTCCATTCCCTGCAGCAGCTGCTCAGCAAGCATCTTCTGTTGGCAGCCTAATCCATCACAAGGGAGGAAGGAGAGAAGGGAGGAACTCTAGCTGCTCTATCATTACTTCCCTGCCAGGCTGTGGGAACCCTAGGGATGGCAGGATAGGAGTGGGCCTCACTGTGCCTGAGCCTAATTAGTTCATGTATTGACTGTGGCCCTTTTACTTTTTTTAACAATATGTCCGGCCTTCAAGCTGCAAAGGTCACTGCATCACACACACAAATGCTCATCTACACGCACCACTTCCAGTGTATATGACAGCATGTCATGTGGATTACTGGACTTGATGGTAGCGGTGCATCATGAACCCATTCAGTTAAAACCAGGGCCGGCTCTAGGCACCAGCAAAGCAAACAGGTGCTTGGGGCAGCACATTTGCAGGGGGCGGCATTTGGGCTGTCTTTTTTTTTTTTTTTTTGCTTGGGGGCCGGCTGCAGAAGCGGAGAACCCATGGGACCCTGGGAGCTGTAGTTCCTTGCCTAGCTCCCTGTCTATAGAGCCAGCCCTGGAGCAGGGAAAGAACTACGTTTCCCAGCAATCCCTTGGCAGCTATCAACAGGAAAGGGAGGGGGAGGGAGTGAGGTAGCTGAGCCATGCTGCAGCTTGCTGTGGATGGAGAGGTGGCTGCTAGAAGGGGGTGGCACTGTGAGTGGGGGACAATTGTGCCCAGCCCAAGGAGTAGAAGGCTTTGGCCCAGATATCCCCTTCAGAAGACATCCCCAGACTGGATTAGGGATACTGGTGTGACCTCACCTTGCAGCCCCCAAAGAAGGAACTGGGTGGTCTAAATGGACAGTGCCCCCCTCTATCTGAAGCCTAGCAAGGGAGGTACATGGATCCCACTAGAATTTAAAATGAAAAGTAAGGGAGGGGAGGCCCTGCTAGAGGACTTGGGCAGCTTTAGATACAGTAGAAGGATTTCCACTTCTGAGCCATGGAAGCAGAAATTAACTTTTCCTTTCCAGATTTAGCCAATATTCAGAAAGGGAATCTAGCA
>NW_020694152.1:0-8567 GCF_002925995.2 Terrapene triunguis
GGTGTTTCAAAGGATCCTGGTTAATACAGTACTAACTTAACATATGGGTATAGTGTTTAGGTACTCTACAATGACACAGACAATGTAAGAAACTTGGCACAAATTTGATAATGCATAACAAGCTACTTAAACTCTATGTTACACAAGATGGAGAAATGGTTTGCTATTACAAAGTAACCATGCTGTGTCTCTACTGACATGAAGAGATCCTCAGAAGGATTGACACTAAAACCCTTGTATTGAAACAGGGCCGCCCAGAGGGGGGGGCAAGTGGGGTAATTTGCCCCAGGCCCCGGGCCCCACAGGGGCCCCCACGAGAATATAGTATTCTATAGTATTGCAACTTTCTTTTATGGAAGGGGCCCCCGAAATTGCTTTGCCCCAGGCCCCCTGAATCCTCTGGGCGGCCCTCTATTGAAACTACTCTGACTGTGCTTTATTTTTCAACCCAATTTGAAGTTTAGTGGGATAACTACAAGTACTTCAAAAGGAGTAGGAAATTCTTATTTTTCTACCATATCACCCATTGGCTATTAGCAATTTATAAATTCATAGTTATCTGTCTATAATTGCAATGGTACTATACTTTTCCTTAGTTGTTAGCATTCTCTTTCCACAAACTCCTTTGGAGGTCAACTTGGCTTCAACTCTGATTTTCTTCAGGGGAAAGTAACACATTTTGCAGCTGTATTAAACAGGTATTTTAGAGACGTGCTTCCAACAGTTTGAGAAGAAAGATACATACTTTGCTACCTGGGATTAATATTTTTACCCACTGAAATATTCTGAGCTTCTATACCATGAGTTGATCAACTGCAATTACTTTATTCCACCCAGTGCTAATCACATAATAAAGGGACTCAAAAAGAGCTTTTCTGAGGAAAAGTGGTTAAAAGAATCACAGTGTACAAAATAATTATTGCAAATGTGTTTGCTTCTGAAAACAATCGCATCTTTAACCTGCACTGTGGATATTGCATATGTCTACACAGTGTTTAGCAAAATGGGTCCTCCATCTATACTGGAGGCTCTAGAGGCTAAGTGCTAATACTCATTATAATAATAATAATAATAACCTCTGTTCCATGCACAGAACTCCCATTCACGTAAGTGGGATTTTCATAAGAGGAAGAAGTGCAGACTATTCAATAGAACAGAAATTTACTCAGTAGATAAGAGAACCACATTGTGGATAAGATTTGCAATGTGGATTGGTGCAGGGAAATTTGCATAACACTTTTCCCTTTTCTTTTATGTACCCATTATCCATTCTGCAGGCACTGAGTAGTTAAATCTACACCAAACTGAAAGATAACAAGGGTGAATTTAGACAGATGGTATTAGGATTTCAGCCCATTTCTGTTCACAGCTTTGTGAAACTTACTGTTTTCAAAGCCACCATATATTGCTCACCAGTGATATGGAGCAGCTTTCCTTCTGGAACAGAAATTATAATTTAAACACATGATGCTGCAGCACAACAAGGAAAAGCCTTGAACTAAATTTCTGAGAGCTGAGAAACATAATCATCTTGCAGGATTTCCCTTATCTGTATTAACAGAATGTTTGTTCCAAGCATTTGACAAACTTTGTGCAGCACTCACCTTAGTGGCAGAAAGAATGCTGTAAAAACATGTTAAAAATTTAGCCTATGTATTTAGCAAACCTCATTTTAGACATTGTCATTGTGATGGGTGAACCTCAAAAAAGTCAGAGATCCTGCTTGAATAAGGACCCAAAAGTTTGGATGCCCAATCATGTGCATCTGAACCATTACTCCAGCCCAGAGCTCTTTTTTAATGGCCAAAAAACCAAAAACAAACAAAACCAAAAAGCATATATATTTACATCAACACATACCAGTCTGCGAATTTCTCTTTCACACTCTCTCTTGATCCTGCTGATTTCCTCTTGGTGTAAGTGATACACACTCCTTATCTCTGCTGCTTTAATTTTGTCAGCTTGAATGACCAAAGTTAAGGCTTCCTCCACTTGTCTCTTAGCCCCCTTAAGTTCTGAAATTTCTTGCTGCATTTTTATTTTCTCAGATTCAAACCCTTTCTTGGCCTCCTCTTTCGCTTCTGTGAAAAGCACTGTTTTAACCTTATCAGGAGCCCCATCTCGTACAGCATTAAGAAGGCCCTGTAATCTCTGGTTTTCATTATCTTTAATCTTTATGACTCTAAGAAGCTCAGATTCATGCTGTCTCAAAAGTGCTTCTCGAACAGCCTGGAGTTCCTTCATTTTCTCTTCATGAAGTTTGGCCTTAAGTTCCGTTACCAACACTGTGTTTTTATGCTGTTCGTGCTCTTTGATCTGTTTAACTTCTTGGTTTTTCTCTCTTTCCAACTTGCTGATCTAAAAAGAGAATAAAAAAAAAGATACAGGTTTTTGCAAACAAAATAATTCTTTTAGTGGGAGTCTCTGTATTCTAATGTGGGGCAACATACAATGGGAGTTGTCATTTCATAATTTTGTAACTTAGAGTTATATAATTGTTTATTAGCTCAAAACACAAACCTACTGCAGTGTGCTATATCATACATAGAATTAGACTTTATTTGGTATTTGTTTCATATTTTATGATCCATCGCTCTATTATGTGGTGAATGTTCCTTTCTCTAATGGTTTCAGATGAAAATCAGATTACTGAACTCAGGTACTTAACTCCTTTGACGTCCAGAAGAAATATCCACTGGTTTACTATAGACTTCACTGCACCAAACACCTTTATGCAAGAAATAGCCTTAAAATGAGGGAATACAATATATTTAGAATCGTTAGACACAAGCTAATTGTTCATAAAGCTAAACAAAATCTACACTACAATATTTTCCTGGGGAGGAAAAGGCTTTTTCAGAATTTTAGGAAAATGTTTTATTTTGATGTCATAATCTTTGGTTAAAAATATACCTGATCCTTTTAAGGAGTGTTAAGAGCTTATTACAACCAGTCCTAGTTTTGAAATTCAGATAGATGACTTAGTTGGTGGGACTCTCAGCTAATAATAGTCAATTCTATTTGCAACATAAACACTTCTTTGTGAACACTTCTAGTCTTAGTACCACATAGATCCATTGTCTCATGCAGATGATCCAGAAGCCCAGATAAGTGTCATGTCTGCTTTGTAATTCCTATATATTCAGCTAAAATCATCACCGCAATCAGTTGTGATAAGGAATATGACCCCTAAAATCATGACCATTACTTTCTAATGAGGTTGGTCGTTACACTGAAAGTAAGCACTGGCTAAAAACCTCCTTCCTTTCATTCTTCCCCCCTTCTCTTAAGTTTATGCTAGTGTGCTATTGAGTTGTTTGTGTGAGTGTGTGCACACGTTCCCGCGTGCACACAACTACCGATGGGTGAACCTCATGGTTTAGAGGTTCAATTTAGATAAGGAATCTAAAAATCTGAATCTTATTTAAATTATCCAAACATCTTTAGTCTCCAAAATTGGGCTAGAAACATGCGAACAACCTTTCTTGTATGATCTTGGCATTTTCACTACTGGTCCCAGCTGGAACCAAGAACAGAAAAACAAATATATGTCTAAAAAATAGCCCATTTCTTTAAAAACTAAGTTAAATTGGTTTCTGTTCAAGTTTTGGGTGAATATTTGGAATGATTCTGGTTCATGAACTCAACCATCCCTAATCTTACCCTTGGTGAAAGTCAATGGAAGCTCCACAGTTAAAATTAACCACAAATCTTTGAAAGGGCATCCACTATTTTTCAATTATATAAAAACTCCAAGCTACTGACTACTTTTGCTCATTTAAAATTTTTGACAGGTGTGACTTAAGCTGGTTGGAAAACACTTCTTTTTTCCCCCAGTGGAAAATTTTTACTTTTTGTAAAAAACCTGAAAACTGATGAGTTTGGATGAAAATGGAAAGTTTCCATCAGGAAAATCTAAATTAAACATGTTATTTCGGGTGAGGCTGACCCAAGTCAAAATATTTCAGTATGTGAAACTGAATCAAAACATTTCAATTTGGGTCAGTTTGACATTAAACTGTGTTCACCTACACTGCTGAGGTGCCTCACGAGAGTTTTAGTTTGTGCCCCTTGTGATGAAACTGGGGCTATGTCTTTACAACTTATGCATTCTGATTGATATTATGAAGTTGTATTATGAAAAACTGCTGTGTCATGAGTGCCTATATGTATGTAGTCCACTACTGCTGACAAGTTCTGTAGCGTGTATGCCCCAGACAGATTCAACAGAAGGTGCTTGGGACTTGTTGAACATATTCAGGTTCAAACATTTGGGACAATGGATGACTTACATCCTTAGAAAAAATACTTTAGCTGATTCCCCTGAGGGAGTGGGGAAGGTGGAAGCAGTGGAAAGTTACCGGGAGAACAAAAGAGCCAGGTAACCAGGATGGGTTTAAAATAAAGAAACACACTGGTATAGGGGAACAAAGAGAAAAAGGAAGCCTGGGTCAGGAGAACACAAAGTCACAGAAGCTGGGAAAGGGCTCCAGGAGGGAGAGAAACCAGCTAGCATGCAACAGTCTGCGTGAGGAGGGGACATCTCGCCTGCCTGCCTTGCCAGACCCAGATAGTTCCCCAAGGGCTCCCAAGAAAAGGGTGAGATAGAAAATAAAAGACATTGGGATTTCAGATGTTTATTATTTTGTATGATCTGTACTCTCCTGTGCTTTACACGATAAAGTAATGAAGAGCATAAAGGGGTTAGACTCTGAGCAAAGTGTTTCTCTGTATGTTAACTGCTTCACAACTGCCGCGTGCCCTTGATAGAGTTAAAACTAAACCAGAAGTTTCACACCTTTGTGGTAAATTTCTGGGAAAGGGCTGTGTTTAAGTAATTGAGGTATCTCAGAAGTCAGTATTGGTCCTGGGCCTAGGCCAGGTGGGCTGAGGAGCCCCATTTTATAGAAGAAGTAGCAAACTGGGATTCAATGCCCAGGAAATGTGCCAGAGAGGCCAAGGGAAAGCAGCAGGGCTGAAGCCCTAGAAGCTTAACATACCCCAGGGGATCCTTAGCTCAGAGGCTTGGATTCCGCTCACAGCAGTCCTAGTGGGTGACCAGGAGGGGGTGCTCTCCAGGATCTTTGACTCCCTATTCTCCCCTAAGGGCTGTGCTTCTTGGCTGGTCAACATCCCCCATGACACACCACAGCCTCTCTCTTGCTGACCTGTCACAGTGCATCGTGGGAGTCACATGGCTGTGGTGCATCATGTGAGATGTAGTATGAGTGGGGAGCCAGGCCTATAGAGGAGAATGGAGACATGAGACATCTGAACTACAAATCCCATGACGCTCTCCCAGAAGCTTAGGAGAATAGGTTTACTGTTGAACAGACTTGAAGCAAAACCTTAATTCAGAAATGTCAAAACATGTCAACATTCCTGAACTGAAAAGTTTGTGGTTCTGGCCAAAAATTTGCAGCCAAAAACTGAAAACTTTTTGGGTTTGGGCGTTTGGTTTTTCATCAAAATGTCTAAATTTTCTCAGAAACAAACACTTTTAGCCAAAAAAATTCATTTTATCAAAAACCCAATATTCTGTCAAAAACATTTTCAAATATCATTAATGTGTGTGGGGTGGGGGATGCTAAACTTGGTGTTGTAGCAAAATTCAAACTTAATATAATTAAAATACTATCTACGTTTCCTTCATAGTTTGGATACAGTATTTTTCACCTCCAGTCCTAACATGTTGTGTAGTCTTGTAATGGACTATTGACCAGCTCAGTATTCCATTTGAGATATAGCTCCCTTTCACTAGTTGCTGACTGTGACAGACTGACAGTATCCTGCTATATCCTGAACAAACCTTATGAAATTAAAATAAATTTAATTCTATAAAGTTAAACCATGTTGAATTGGGTTTGGTGCCTCTGGGATCCATTGCACTGAACATGTAATTGTTTGTGTGTTATTGTAGGATTGTATGTAACTTTTCTAGGGACTTGACCAATGTAAATGTTAGGAACTTCAATTGACTTTTTAGGGACAATGCATATAAAGGAAATACCTTGGGAGTGAGGGAAATGCAAATGATCCCTTTGAATCCACCCTTTTGAAGCTATGCCCTGGAGAGAAAAAACCCATTGTCTACTCCTGCTCCTAGAAACTCCAGATCAAAGACCCTTGAACTGTATAAAGAATGGACTAAACGTGTTATGAGTGTGCTTGTTCTAAGCCGAACCTGTGATGAACTTGTGACCACAAAGGAAAGCCCATGGGTGGGTGCTGAAGGACTGCTCCTGCCAGAGCCCACCTTAGAGTTGGGATGCTGTCTGGTAAGTTTCGTAGCACGTATGTAGGTTCTATGCTGTGCTGTGTGGATAACTTATACCTGTTGACAATCACTCTGTTAGGGCTTGTCTACACTACCACTTTTGTCGGTATAACTTATGTCACTCAGGGGTGTGAAAAAACACATACCCCCGAGCGACATAAGTTACACCGACAGAAGGGCCGGTGTAGACAGTGCTATGTCGGCGGGAGAACTTCTTCCGCCTACATAGCTACCGCCACTCGTGGAGGTGGTTTTATTATGTCAATGAGAGAGCTTTCTCCCGTCGGCATAGAGTGGCTACAAGAGAGATCTTACAGCAGCGCAGATGCATTGGTACAGCTGTGCTGCTGTAAGCTCGCTAGTATAGACAAGCCTCCCATCTCTGAAGAGGAAGCAAGCAGGTGTGCTGGGCAGCCACTCTCTGCTGGGAATAACACATTGAAGGCAAGGAACTGTACGATCTGGAAATACCCCAGGCAGAAGGGAGTGAGGCCTAGGTCTCTCCTCAAGAAAGGCAATAGCTGGGGAGCTGAAAGCCTGAGAGTGCGTGCCCTTGCTGGACCACTTAGAGGAAACACAGGGGAAGTTGCCCTGAACTGTGACACAGACATGTTAGTGTTTGTTAAACACTTTAAATAAAAGGATTTGTAGAAGAGCAAAGTATTATTATCATCCTCTATATTGTGATGCTTTTACAAGGAGAAAGAGCCCAACAAAAACAACACTAGCTTCTTGCACTGTGAATTTCTCCACAACTATTCTAATGGGTTTTTTTTTTTTTTTTTTCAGCTGGGATGTCAGTGGCTATAAGTGTACCCAAAAATACATTAAAAAAAAAAACAAATAAGAGGAAATGTCATAATCATATCTTAATTCCTTAGAAAATGCATTCCAACGTGCTGCAACAGAACAGAAATTATATCCGATGCACATTATGATGTTAAAGATTTGCTGGGGTCTTCATGCTAATTCAAAAATTTTAAAGAGCAATATTTCATCCTTAGAAGTATGAAAGGAAACTGTAAAAGCTCTCATAGTCTCTCTTTGTATTCCTCTCTCCTCGCCTACTAAAATATGATAAACTGATGCAGATTGTAAGTGATAAACTGCTGATAAAAGGGAAAACTATATTTACTCTGAGTGCAATTTTTCCTACCTATTGTTAAAATGGTAATGCCCTGTTATTAAAAAGTTTGCAGGGATACCGACAAACTCTGTTATGAGCAGAAATGGACAAACTGCATCACATGAAATAAATCCGCTTGCTTCCCAGGTGCCAGTGATCAAACTGAACAAAGAGTTATGGCATTATCCCCACGTACCTGCAAGCATGGTGATCTGAATCAACAACTTTCCCAACTATCAGCCGTGAGAAATGCAGACATGGCATAAACTTCTGCAACCCCACTTCTCCATTTCAAGCACAGTCTTTCCACCCAGAACATGACCCAACCAATTTTGAGGTTAACCAAAAAGGTTGTTCTCTTTTTCCCTGCTGTTTTCAAGATTGCATATCACTGCATTTCTGGTTTCTAGGCGGAAGCGCTGGAGATTGCACAAGAAAGCATATTCTAACCAGATTTCCAGCCCAGTTTCGTAGCCCAAAGAGATAATATTCAGATAACAGCCCAAACTGATGAGTGTTTATCTGAACCAAACCTTTCACCTCTTTAGACCTGCTGAGTTCAATCCTATTTTACTGGAGGTCACAAGAGAGCGATTGGAAGAGGGACTACAGTTCATGTAGTCATTTTTGTTAAAACCAGTAACCAGACATGCTTCAGGGTTAAAAAATAATGGTTGTGGGTAATAAGTAATAGATAATACCCACAAAAGCGAGGCATCACTCCAGAGTTTATCATCATTTTAAAATTTCCCAGCTTAGAAGTTGAAAATAATTTTCATATAGGCCTGTTTATGCCCTGTCTAAAATTACATAAGGTCAGGAAACAGACTTGCTGTTATCAATTTAGTAACTAAGGGGCCTGGGAGCATCCCAGAATCTTTAATACTAGCAGTTTCCTAGCAAACAAACGAGAGTCTTCTCCTAGCAAAGAGTTGCTAAGGAAGAAAGGAGGTGCCTAGAAGGATTCCTATCACATAGTAATTAGGCTTAGTTTAAGAGATCTCAATGGATTGTAGCCCAGTGTGCAAACACAGAATATTAGATGGTTTCTGCACTGAAAACCTTACAGTCTCAATACCAAACACCATTGAAATCTATTGAAAGACTTCCATTACCTTACATGGGGTTTGAATCAGGCCCTAAATGGGCAAGACAAACAGTGAT
>NW_020694153.1:0-5112 GCF_002925995.2 Terrapene triunguis
GGAAGGCTGAAAGAATTGGGTTTGTTTAGTTTGGAAAAGAGAAGACTAAGGCCTGGTCTACACTACCAGTTTAGGTCGACTTTAGCCGCGTTAAATCGACTTAAGCCTGGACACGTTTACACTACGAAGCCCTTTCTGTCGACTTAAAGGGCCCTTTAAACCGGTTTCCTAACACCACCTCGACAAGGGGATTAGCGATAAAATCGACCTTAGGGGGTCGGAATTGGGTTAGTGTGGACGGAATTCGACATTACTGGCCTCCGGGAGCTATCCCACAGTGCTTCATTGTGACCGCTCTGGACAGCACTCTCATCTCAGATGCACTGGCCAGGTAGACAGGAAAAGCCCCGCGAACGTTTGAATTTCATTTCCTGTTTGCTCAGCGTGGAGAGCACAGGTGACCACGCAGAGCTCATCAGCACAGGTAACCATGATGGAGTCCCAGGATCGCAAAAGAGCTCCAGCATGGACAGAACGGGAGGTACGGGATCTGCTCGCCATATGGGGAGACGAATCACTGCTGGCTGAACTCCGAAGCAGTAAACAAAATGGCAAAATATTAGAAAAGGTCTCCAAGGCCATGAAGGACAGAGGCCATAACAGGGATGCACAGCAGTGCCGCGTGAAAATTACGGAGCTAAGGCAAGCCTACCACAAAGCCAGAGAAGCAAACGGAAGGTCCGGGGCAGAGCCGCAAACATGCTGCTTCTACGCGGAGCTGCATGCCATTCTAGGGGGTGCAGCCACCACTACCCCAACCGTGTGCTATGACTCCCTCACTGGAGAAACACACAGGGAAGCGGGTTCGGGGTACGAGGAAGATGAGGATGGAGAAAATGTAGACAGCTCACAGCCGCAAGGAAGCGGAGAAACCGGTTTCCCCAACAGCCAGGATATGTTTATCACCCTGGACCTGGAACCAGTAACCCCCGAACTCACCCAAGGCGTGCTCCCAGACCCTAAGGGCACACAGGGGACCTCTGGTGAGTGTACCTTTGTAAATATTACACATGGTCTAAAAGCAAGTGTGTTTAATGATTAATGATTAATTTGCCCTGGCAATCGTGGCCAGTACAGCTACTGGAAAAGTCTGTTAACGTGTATGGGGATGGAGCGGAAATCCTCCAGGGACATCTCCAGAAAACTCTCCTGGATGTACTCCCAAAGCCTTTGCAAAAGGTTTCTGGGGAGGGCTGCCTTATCCCGTCCGCCATGGTAGGACACTTTACCACGCCAGGCCAGTAGCACGTAGTCTGGAATCATTGCATAACAAAGCATGGCAGCGTATGGTCCCGGTGTTTGCTGGCATGCAGACAACATCCATTCCTTATCGCTCTTTGTTATCCTCAGGAGAGTGATATCATTCACGGTCACCTGGTTAAAATGGGGCAATTTTATTAAGGGGACATTCAGAGGTGCCCCTTCCTGGTCTGCTGAACAGAAATATTCCCCGCTGTTAACCACGCGGTGGGGGGGAGGGGTGAAGTGACCATCCCAGAGAATTGGGTGTGAGGGGGAGGGGAGTTAGTTGGGTTTGTGCTGCATGTTAAACCTGAAATCGCAGCCCCTCCTTTTACATTGCAAACCCATTTTAAATGGCACGGGTGCTTGGTATGGGAAATGAGGGCAGAACTGTTTGAAACCATCCCCACATGTTA
Organism: Terrapene triunguis; assembly: GCF_002925995.2. Taxonomy (NCBI): domain Eukaryota; kingdom Metazoa; phylum Chordata; order Testudines; family Emydidae; genus Terrapene; species Terrapene triunguis. Next base: position 1,659 of record NW_020694153.1, read on the forward strand.
AGAAGGTTAAAAAAGCCCAAAGACTATATGTCTTACCATGGCTGCCTGCAAGCTGAAATCTGTGTCCTGGCACTGCGTGAGTGATCTCTCACACCAAACCAGGAGACTCTCAATATAAGAGGAAAAATGCGACCTTGTAACGAAAGCACATGTGCTGTGTGATGTTGTGAACAGCAAAATCTAACGTGAAAGAGTCTACCCATTGTTCTCTAAAATGTATCTTTTTTAACAACCTCTCCCTTCTCCACCAGCTGCAAATCTTACTCCTTTGCAGAGGCTAGTGAATATTCGAAGAAGGAAGCGAAGGACGCGTGACGAAATGTTTACTGAACTTCAGACTGCCTCCCACGCTGACAGGGCACAGCTGAATGCGTGGAGGCAGTCAATGACTGATTTTAAAAAAGCCCAATATGAGCGAGAGGAGAGGTGGCGTGCTGAAGATGAGAAGTTGCGTGCTGAAACGCGGGCTGAAGAGGAGAGGTGGCGTCAACTTGTAATCAGAAAGCAAGAGTCGATGCTCCGGCTGCTGGAGCATCAAAGTGATATGCTCCTGCGTATGGTTGAGCTGCAGGAAAGGCAGCAGGAGCAGAGACCGCCGCTACAGCCCCTCTGTAACCAGCAGCCATCCTCCCCAAGTCCCATTGCCTCCTCACCCAGACGCCCAAGAACACGGTGGGGGGGCCTTCGGCCACCCACTCACTCCACCCTAGATGATTTCCATAGCAATAAGTTTTAAAGTTTTAAATTGGAGTGTGTCCTTTTCCTTCCCTCCTCCCCCACCCATCCCGGGCTACCTTTCCAATTATCCCCCTAGTTGTGTGCTGAATTAATAAAGAATGCATGAATGTGAAGCAACAATGACTTTATTGCCTCTGCAAGTGGTGCTCGAAGGGGGGAGGGTAGTAGGGGAGGGTGGGGTGGTTGGTTTGCAGGGAAGTAGAGTTAACAGGGTGGTGGGGGAGGGGCAGAGGGTTCAGCAAGGAGCAACAAACAGAAGTTTCACTCCGTAGCCTGGCCAGTCACAAAACTGGTTTTCAACGCTTCTCTGATGCGCACCGCGCCCTGCTGTGCTCCTCTAACCGCCCTGGTGTCTGGCTGCGCGTAATCAGCGGCCAGGCGATTTGCCTCAACCTCCCACCCCGCCATAAATGTCTCCCCCTTACTTTCACATATATTGTGGAGCGCACAGCAAGTAGCAATAACAATGGGGAGATTCTTTTCGCTAAGGTCTGAGCGAGTCAGTAAGCTGCGCCAGCGCGCTTTTAAACGGCCAAATGCACATTCCACCACCATTCGGCACTTGCTCAGCCTGTAGTTGAACAGGTCCTGACTGCTGTCCAGGCTGCCTGTGTATGGCTTCATGAGCCATGGCATTAAGGGGTAGGCTGGGTCCCCAAGGATCACGATAGGCATTTCAACATCCCCAACGGTTATTTTCTGGTCTGGGAAGAAAGTCCCTTCCTCCAGCTTTCGAAACAGAAGAGACTGCCTGAAGACGCGAGCATCATGTACTCTTCCCGGCCAGCCCACGTTGATGTCGGTGAAACGTCCCTTGTGATCCACCAGGGCTTGCAGCAGCATTGAAAAGTACCCCTTGCGGTTTATGTAGTCGGTGGCTTGGTGCGCCAGTGCCAAGATAGGGATATGGGTTCCGTCTATCGCCCCACCACAGTTTGGGAATCCCATTGCAGCAAAGCCATCCACTATGGTCTGCACGTTTCCCAGAGTCACTACCCTTGATATCACCAGGTCTCTCATTGCCCTGGCAACTTGGATCACAGCAGCCCCCACAGTAGATTTGCCCACTCCAAATTGATTCCCGACTGACCGGTAGCTGTCTGGCGTTGCAAGCTTCCACAGGGCTATCGCCACTCGCTTCTCCACTGTGAGGGCTGCTCTCATCCTGGTATTCTGGCGCTTCAGGGCAGGGGAAAGCAAGTCACAAAGTTCCATGAAAGTGCCCTTACGCATGCGAAAGTTTCGCAGCCACTGGGCATCGTCCCAGACCTGCAACACGATGCGGTCCCACCACTCTGTGCTTGTTTCCCGGGCCCAGAATCAGCGGTCCACAGCATGAACCTGCCCCAGTAACACCAGGATTTCCACATTGCTGGGGCCTGTGCCTTGTGAGAGGTCCATGTCAATTTCCTCATCACTATCGTCGCCGCGCTGCAATCGCCTCCTCCTCAGCTGGTCCTGGTTTGGCTTTGGCATGTCCAGGAGGCTCTGCATGTTTTCCAGGACAATGCGCGTGGTGTTCATAGTGCTCATAATTGCCGCGGTGATCTGAGCGGGCTCCATGATCCCAGTGCTGGCTATGGCGTCTGGTCTGAAAAAAGGCGCGAAAGTAGTATCTGACGGACCAGGGGAAGAAGGGAGGGAGGGAGAGAGGGAGGGAGGGAGGGGCGAGTGACGACATGGCATACAGGTACAGGGAATTAAAATCAAGAAAGGTGGCTTTGCATCAGGGAGAAACACAAACAACTGTCACACAGAATGCCCCCCCCCCAAAGATTGAACTCAAAAGCCTGGGTTTAGCAGGAGGAAGGGGGGGAAGCAAATGAATACAGAATAAATCTATTTTTTACATCTTAAGACGACGGTGCAGCATGACTGATAGCCCTTGGCATTTTCTGGGTGCTTGGCAGCAAATACTGGGCGCTTGGCAGTTAGCCTTCAGGTCTATTGCACGATCTGATACCCAGTATGACAACGATAGATACCAGTCGTAATATACTATCTACTGCCCAAAAGGCAAGGGGTTGCTGCTGTGTAGCAATGTTGCCCCATCCTGCGCATACTACGTCTGATAACCATCATCATCAAGGCAAGGGGGCTGGTGCAATGCAGCCCTACGGCTGCCAGCCCCACGGCTGCCTGCACCCAGATCGCCAATGAAGGCTACCAGTCATGCTGCACCGTCTACCGCCAAAAGGCAGTAAGCTGCTGCTGCTGTTTAGCAATGCAGTCCCACGTTTGCCGGCACCCGGAAGAGATATGGTGACGGTGAGCTGAGCTGAGCGGGCTCAATGCTTGGCGTGGTATGTTGTCTGCACAGGTAACCCAGGTAAAAAGGCGCGAATCTATTGTCTGCCGTTGCTGTGATGGCGGGGGAGGGGCCTGACGCAATGTACCCAGAACTCCTCGCGGCACTGCTTTGCATCATCCGGGCATTGCGATCTCAACCCATAATTCCAATGGGCGCCGGAGGCTCCGGGAACTGTGGGATAGGTACCATAGTGCAATGCGCCGGAAGTCGACGCTAGCCTCGGTACTGTGGACGCGGTCCGCCGACTTCATGCACTTAGAGCATTTTAGGTGGGGACACACACAATCGGCTGCATACAACCGGTTTCTATAAAACCAGCTTCTATAAATCCGACCTAATTCTGTAGTGTAGACATAGCCTGAGAGGGGACATGATAGCAGTTTTCAGGTATCTAAAAGGGTGTCA
>NW_020694154.1:0-5003 GCF_002925995.2 Terrapene triunguis
AGCCTATACCCAAAGTCTTGCCAGCTAACCTGGGTGCAAAGCACCACCAAACTTGAGTCAGATTTTTTGTGCTGGCGCATTAAACAGGTTGGGGCAACAGCCAGATAAGATCCTGAGCTAACTCTGCAGTGAAGATCCACCCTGGGAGAGAAACACTCATGCAGTCCAGTGGAGGTTGTGATGAACTTATAACTCTCTTTTCCCTCAGTGTATTAGTTTGTACAATATTGAAGCATGCAATACATGTTCAAATCTGCTCTCCTCTCTAATTATGTGGCTGGTTTTAGGGTGGAGAAGATCCGTGGCACCTATAGAAGAAGGTAATTAAAGATTATATTTTATCAATGTTCAAATATTTGTTCCGATGAGGCAATGTGCCTCTTTTTCTTTGTATTTGGGAGTAGAGGAGATAGTTCAGGGCAGACCTCCCCAGCACCCTTCATTTCACGGCGCATCACAAGGTGAGGTGGGGTTTGTGCCTATGTCCTACCACACCATAATGAATCTATATCATATTGCATCTACTCTTCCTGCCTCTTCACGGCCCGCATGTGCACTGCACCCTGCAGAGATGTGTGATAGCAGCTGCCACCCAATGCACAGAACCAGTGGGACATGCACCTCCACAGCCACTTCTCCAGGGGGAGTTTGTTCTATCTCCCTGTGCTGATGTCGGATCTCCAGTGTCCCTTTGTTTCTTCCTTCATCTTTTCCCCTGTGAAGAAAGCCATTAGCTCTGCAGTCACCCCACACTGACGGGGTGATCAGGGACTGTGTCTGTGTGAGACCCTTGCTCCAGTCTCAAGCAGAGGAACAGAGCCTTGGTCACAGACAGGGGCTCCCCTGGCTCCATTATACATATCTGGGAAGCTCCTGTGATTAGCACTGTGAGCTTGTCTGTTTTCTCCTCTCTCCATCCACCATGACCCCAGCATAGTCTTGTCTCTGGTAAACAGGACGTCACTTTAGTCTCCGCATCACTAGCATGACCCTCTCCCTCTTTCCACCAGCCACCTATTCTGTACCTCCTCCCTAGTGGTGGATCTGCCACTGGGACAATGGGGCCTGTGCCCAGGGGCTCCTGAAAAATGGGCGTCTCTGTGCCCCAACCCGCTCTGCCTGCCCAGTGCTCCTGCCAGAGAGTGGGGTCAGGGCTCGGGGGCTTGCCCCACTCCCCCATCCGCCCAGAACTCCAGCCATGGAATGGCATCAGGGTGCGGGGTAATTCCCCAGCAGGAGTGTGGGGAGGGGGGGTCTGCAAGCAGAAGGGGTGGGGAGGGGCCCTCACTTGCTGTGGCCCATGGCCCCACAAAACCTTAATCTGTCCTGGCTCCCCTCACACTCGTAGCTTCCACCATGAACCCGCTTCCTTTGTTTAGCCCCTCAGTCCCTGCCCCAGGATAATGTACTTTTGTGCTGCGACTGCTGCTCAGCAGTGAAATTCTGGGCAGGTTCAATCCTGGTACCATTTGGCCTGTTGCTGTCCAATCTGTGACATTTCAGAGCAGGCCAGGTGTGGTGGGGAGGCCCCATAGCAAAGTCCAGCACAGAGGCAGCTGAGACACAGAGAGATTTAAGGTGGGAGGGGGAGGGGAGCTCTGTCAATGTTCACTGAGTTTTACCATCTGCTGGGGCTCCCAGAGTCTCTAGTCCCCTCCCGGGGGAGAGGTGGGGGCAGGAGGGGAAAGATTCTGAGTCCCAGGCCTGGCCCACCTGATACTTTCACCCTGTCACTGACCCATCTCTGCCAGGGGAGAGACTCTCCCCAGCTCTGTGCTGAGATCTCAGAGCTGACGGGTAAATCCTGGAGGAAGGAGATTCTCTGAGTCACTCCCCAGCTGGGGCAGATTCTGTCACTGTCACCACCAAACCCTCCCCCAGGGCTGAGCTCTGCCCCTAACGCTCTGATTCTCTCTCCCCAGCGAATGTGACTCTGGATCCAGACACGGCTCATCCCAAACTCATCCTGTCTGAGGATCGGAAAAGTGTCAGATACGGAGACACACGGCAGGATCTGCCCAACAACCCTGAGAGATTTGACACTTGGCCCTGTGTGCTGGGCTGTGAGGGATTCACCGCGGGGAGACATTGCTGGGAGGTGGAGATGGGGGATGGGCGATCCTGGGCTGTGGGGGTGGCCAGAGAGTCTGTGGGGAGGAAGGGAGGGATCAGCCTTAGCCCTGAGGGGGGGATCTGGGCTGTGCTGTGGTGGGGGGGTCAGTTCTGGGCTCTCACCTCCCCTGTGACCCCCCTGCCCCTGAGCCGGGTCCCCAGCAGGATCCGGGTTTGTCTGGACTGTGACCGGGGGCAGGTGACATTTATCGATGCTGGTGATGAGGCCCCGATCTTCACTTTCCCGCCGGGCTACGTCCCTGGGGAGAGAATCCGACCCTGGCTCTGGGTGGGGGGATCCCAGCTCCGACTGTGTCCCTGAGACACGCAGCAGAGGGAGGAACCAGAAATCAGCCTCTCTAGCCTCACACACCCCAGTCTCTATGACCTTGGAGGACTCCCATCTACCCAGCCCCTGGCTCCTCATCTCTATCACCTGTGGAAGCCCCTCCCCTTCCCTGCAGTCCCAGGGATGGGAGGGGGAGGGGGAAGAACCCCTGGGGCTGCAGTAGGAGCAGAGGGGCAGAGATGGGGGCTGGGCAGGGGGCAGAACCAACAGCTGGGCTGGGGACAGGCAGACGTGGGGGTGGCAGGGACACAGAATGAATCAGAGTGTGGGGGGTTGGGGAGAAACAGCAGCTGGGAGCGTTTTGTTCAGATCTGTGGGATTAGATCTCATTGGGGTCTCCCAGCCAGAGCTCCTGCTGTAGGGACCAAAGTCACGCCAGGACAACTGGTAACACTGTAATGGTCAAACACACACACAGGATGGGGGATGGGTAAGAGGTGCAGATTGATGGAAACACCATGTTACTGAAAGTGAGACTCTCTCATTAATTCTCTATATTAATTCCTGGCCATTGGTGCTATTTTAGTGCCATTAAGAAAACTGTTCTCAGTAGCTGGGGATCTCCTTGCCATGCTGTGGTTATTAAGGCTCCTTCTCGGCTCTGTTTACTTACCACCTCTAGTTACTTACTGTAAATAAAACATTACAAACAATTCTTTGTGTTTGTTCCACTTTACTGTCCCAGCTGCAGGTGCAGGGGGCAGAGTCCTGGGATTTCCTTTGTGACTTGGTTGTGTCCCCCCAGCCTCCACAGAAAATATTGAGCACTTAGGAGGAGAGTTTGGGTTTTACTGTGATGGGTCACGGGCCAGGCCGTGCTCTGTCTCTGTCTCTGTCCTGTACACACCCATGTCAATCAGGAGTTGCTCAGCTGTGCTCTGCGGAGAGGAGACTGGCTGCACAGGGGGCAATCCACGACTTGGTGTGGCAATGCTGAGCATCACAGGGCTTAATTTGTAGGCAACTAAAAAGTCATAGTCTGCAACTCTGCAAAGCTGAATGAGGGGCCTAAACTCCCTATACAATGCATGGGCATCACAGGCACCTTACAGTGCAATTCACAAAAGCCAGCTCACTAGGCGGGAAACCATCTAAGCTAGCCAATGGGAGAGGCGACAAGGGGGGAGGGGTGTCCTAATCCCTGCCCCCTCTCACAGTCAGGTGCCTAAATCGGGGCTGCAGAGGGGCATCTATGTCTGCTTAGCAACCCACAGACGGGAACCCAGCGCCTGATGTCAGGTGGCTCAGGCGCCTAAGGCGTTTCTTGCTGGAATGAGGTAGGCACCTGCATCGCTCCACAGGACGGGGGGGAGAGAAGGAGGGGGTGGTTTTGGTGCTATCACCTGCCTTATAACATTTAGCCCCATGGCGAGAGCACTCAGCTGGCACATGGGAGACCCCTGTTCAGTTCTCCCATCAAGCTGTGTACAGCAGCTCACAAACATGAGTACCAACCTCAGGCAAACAGTTATAAACCAGGGCACAGACCTCCCACTGGTTGTGTGTCCTGTATTTAGATTTCACCTACTAGGTATCAAGTGAGAACACTCAAGCACTAGAACAGCCTGAACATGGAGTCACAGACAGTCCCCTGGGGTTCTCCGGTCTATCTTACAGCAGGGGAGGAGGCAGAAAAGCAGCATCTCCCTGATCCCCCTGCTGGAGCTGCCACATTCCCAGCAGCAGAGCGGGGACAGCTACTAGAGACAGAGCCAGATTAAGGTTATGAGGGACCTAAGACTAATGTGAGGGAAGGGCCTAAGTAGGAATTACATATTGCAAACAAATTATATCATCAAACATTTCTCTACATACTGTGACAAAGTTCCTTCTCCATCTTGGTGGGTCCTGTGCTTATTGGCAGATTTTCTTGCCTCCAAGACTCACCATGTGGGTTGGGGGAACAGTCCAGAGACCTTACCCTCTGGTAGAACCCACAGTCCAGGTCAATTGGAAGGTTTTGGGGGGAACCCAGGCCCACCCTCTACTCCAGGTTCCAGTATAGGGCCCTGTGGACTGCAGCTGTCTATAGTGCCTCCTGTAACAGCTGCATGACAACTACAACTCTCTGGGCTACTTCCCCCTGGCCTCCTCCCAACACCTTCTTTATCCTCACCACAGGACCTTCTTCTTGGTGTCTGTTAATGCTTATAGTCCTCTAGCAGCACATCCTCTCACTTCCAGCTCCTTACGCCCACACCACAAGCTGAAGTGAGCTCCTTTTAAAACCCAGGTGCCCTGATTAGCCTGCCTTAATTGATTCTAGCAGCTTCTTCTTAATTGGCTCCAGGTGTCCTAATTAGCCTGCCTGCCTTAACTGGTTCTAGCAGGTTCCTGATTACTCTAGTGCAGCCCCTGCTCTGGTCATTCAGGGAACAGAAACCCTGTCTGACCTGGGACTAATAGCTCACTCTTCTGTAGCCCTCTGGCCTGGAGTGAGGGAGGGGGCTGCTCCTCCTCTTTCTCTGCTACCTGCTTGCTGGCTGGCTGCTAGACCCACCCACACCCTTGGTTGCTGCTGCTCCAGCCCCTTGGGGGGGGG
>NW_020694155.1:0-6001 GCF_002925995.2 Terrapene triunguis
GCTGAGAGCTTCCCAACGAGGCTGTGATCCCTAAGCCTTTTAGCACCCATCAACCCTTCACCAGGGGCGGGGCTACTCAGGGAGACCCAGGGCTTTAAAAAGCCCACTCCTAAGCGACCAGAGGATCTAGGAAACAGGAGCTGCTAACAGGGGAGTTTGGCAAGGGAGTTTACAGGAGCATGAGGGGGGGCTAGAACTCAACATTCTTTAAACTTAAAAGCCCAAAACACCCCCTTGATATAAACAAAACAACAACAAAGGAACCAGCTGCAGGAGTAAAAAGAGAATGGAGGCAGAAGTCCAGCAACAGAGTGGGGGCTACCCAGTTTATTGCACCCAATGCAGCATGTATGATTACCTACCCTATGGGCAGGTGGCGTCTGTGTGCATTCGGTTCAAGGAGCTCCTGGCCCTCAGAGCCCATGTACTGGCTTTGGAGACCAGAGTGATGGAACTGGAGGAGCTAAGGGAGACAGAGAGATATATAGATGGGACTTTCCGGGACACAGTAGAACGGTCCCACCCCTGGTCTGACAGCCTCTGTGCTGTTGAGGAGGATGAAAGTCCCAGGGAAGGAGACAATCTAACTGGAGCAGAGGGAAACAATCCCATAGTTGGGACCCTCCTTCCAGATGATGTTGTGGTATCTTCTCGCACTGAGGTTACCTCTACAGGGGTGGGAACTCCAGTTATTAGCAATGGGGGATTTGATCATTAGAAACGTAGATAGCTGGGTTTGTGATGACCGGGAGAACCGCATGGTGACTTGCCTACCTGGTGTGAAGGTTGCGGATCTCTCGAGACATCTAGACAGACTTATGTGTAGTGCTGGGGAGGAGCCGGTGGTCATGGTATATGTAGGTACCAATGACATAGGATAGGAGAGAGGTCCTGGAGGCCAAATTTAGGCTGCTAGGTAAGAGATTGAAGTCCAGGACCTCCATGGTAGCATTCTCTGAGATGCTCCCAGTTCCATGCACAGGGCCAGTTAGACAGGCAGAACTGCAGGGTCTCAATGCGTGGATGAGATGAAGGTATAGGGAGGAGGGGTTTAGATTTATTCGGAAGTGGGGGAACTTTGGGGAAAGGGGGAGCCTATACAGGATGGATGGGCTCCACCTAAACCAAAATGGAACCAGATTGCTGGCACTTAACATTAAAAAGGTCGTAGAACAGTTTTTAAACTAAGGGCTGGGGGAAGCCAACAGGTGCGGAGGAGCACATGGTTCAGACATCCCTTAGGGGAGGATCTATTAATAGAGATTCTCTATGTCCTAGTGAGGACGAGAGGATGGAAAATGATAAAATACAGGCAGGGTCTGATCAGAAACCGTCAAAAAAAAGAGTCCCATTCAATTACATCCTGTAATGGCAGACAGCTAAAAGGAGACAAGTTTTTAAAATGCTTATATACCAATGCTAGAAGTCTAAATAAGTCAAAATGGGTGAACTAGAGTGTCTCATATTAAATGAGGATATTGATATAATAGGCATCACAGAAACTTGGTGGAATGAGGATAATCGATGGGACACAGTAATACCAGGGTACAAAATATATCGGAAGGACAGAACAGGTCGTGCTGGTGGGGGACTGGCACTAGATGTGAAAGAAAGCGTAGAATTAAATGAAGTAAAATTGTAAATGAATCAAACTGTACCATAGAAGCTCTATGGATAGTAATTCCATGCTCGAATAATAAGAATACAGCGGTTGGGATACATTACCGACCACCTGACCAGGATGCTGATAGTGACTGTGAAATGCTCAGGGAGATTAGAGAGGCTATTAAAATAAAAAACTCAATAATAATAATAATGGGGGATTTCAATTATCCCCATATTGACTGAGTACATGTCACCTCAGGACGGGACGCAGAGATAAGTTTCTTGACACCTTAAATGACTGGTTCGTGGAGCAGCTGGTCCTGGAACCCACAAGAGAAGAGGCAATTCTTGATTTAGCCCTAAGTGGAGCACAGGATCTGGTCCAAGAGGTGAATATAGCTGAACCGCTTGGTAATAGTGACCATCATATCATTAAAATTAAATTATAATATAATATAATAATATCATTAAATTTAATATCCCTGTGGCAGGAAAAACACCACAGTGGCCCAACACTGTAGCATTTAATTTCAGAAAGGGGAATTACACAAAAATGAGGAGGTTAGTTAAACAGAAATTAAAGGGTACAGCGCCAAAAGTGAAATCTCTGCAAGCTGCATGGAAACTTTTTAAAGACACCATAAGAGAGGCTCAACTTAAATGTATACCCCAAATTAAAAAACATAGTAAGAGAACCAAAAAAGAGCCACTGTGGCAAAATAACAAAGTAAGAGAAGCAGTGAGAGGCAAAAAGGCATCCTTTAAAAAGGGGAAGTTAAATCCTAGTGAGGAAAATAAAAAGGAGCATAAACTCTGGCAAATGAAGTGTAAAAATACAATTAGGAAGTCCAAAAAAGAATTTGAGGAACAGCTAGCCAAAGACTCAAAAACTAATAGCAAACATTTTTTTAAAATACATCAGAAGCAGGAAGCCTGCTAAACAACCAGTGGGGCCACTGGACGATCGAGGTGCTAAGGGAGCACTCAAGGACGATAAGCCCATTGCGGAGAAACTAAATTAATTCTTTGCATCAGTCTTCAAGGCTGAGGATGTGAGGGAGATTCCCAAACCTGAGCCATTCTTTTTAGGTGACAGATCTGAGGAACTGTCCCAGATTAAGGTATCATTAGAGGATGTTTTGGAATAAATTGATAAATTAAACAGCAATAAGTTACCAGGACCAGATGGTATTCACCCAAGAGTTCTGAAAGAACTCAAATGTAAAATTGCAGAACTACTAACTGTCATCTGTAGCCTATCATTTAAATCAGCTTCTGTACCAGATGACTGGAGGATAGCTAATATGACACCAATTTTTAAAAAGGGCTCCAGAGGTGATCCTGGGAATTACAGGCCCATAAGCCTGACTTCAGTACCGGGCAAACTGGTTGAAACTATAATAAAGAATAATATTGTCATAAGAACATAAGAATGGCCCTACTGGATCAGACCAAGGCTCCATGTAGCCCAGTATCCTGTCTTCCAACAGTGGCCAATGCCAGGTACCCCAGAGAGAATAAACAGAACAGGGAATCATCAAGTGATCCATCCCCTGTAGCCCATTCCCAGCTTCCGGCAAACAGAGGCTAGGGACACCATCCCTGCCCAGCCTGGCTAATAGCCATTGATGAACCTATCCTCCATGAACTTATCTAGTTCTTTTTTGAACCCATTTATGTCGGAGATATAGATGTACGTAATTTGTTGAGGAAGAGTCAACATGGTTTTTGTAAAGGGAAATCATGCCTCACCAATCTACTAGAATTCTTTGAGGGGTTCAACAAGCATGTGGACAAGTGGGATCCAGTGGATATAGTGTACTTAGATTTTCAGAAAGCCTTTGACAAGGTCCCTCACCAAAGTCTCTTAAGCAAAGTAAGCAGTCATGGGATAAGAGGGAAGGTGCTCTCATGGATCAGTAACTGGTTAAAAGATGGGAAACAAAGGGTAGGAATAAATGGTCAGTTTTCAGACTGGAGAGATGTAAATAGTGTGTCCCCCAGGGGTCTGTTCTGGGACCTGTCCTATTCAGCATATTCATAAACGATCTCGGAAAAGCAGTAAACAGTGAGGTGGCAAAATTTCAGATGATACAAAATAATAAAATATTGCCAGTCAACAGCCAAAGGATTTGCAGGGAGCATGGGTTGCAAACTAGAAGCACCTATCACCCTAACGTTACCCTCTGGTGCACCCCAGAACAGCAGGCCCAAAAAACACAAAGGAGGAAGCAGGATATGCACGTAGGTTGTCAGTCAAAACACACAACAGCCATGAACCAGTTAGGTCAGCAACAGTCAGAAGAGAAAGTAACGGTCTGAACAGCAGATCTGTAGCACCAGGGCCTGCATGGCTGGGCTCACCACACGCTACACACGCACCCACACCACCTTTCCACAGCACAAACAGCAACACTGAGGTCAGGGAGCAGAACCCAGGAAACAAACAGGAACAGGAAGCAGGAAGGTCCCACAAACCCCAGTCATTACAAGCCCCAAGCTCCACAGCTCTGTCTCCTCCCCAGTGGTGCAAGTACTCCTTGCCTGAGGAGTTTGAAGAACGGCTAGCCAAAAACTCCAACGGTAATAACAAAATGTAAGTCTAACATCGGTAACAGGCAAATTAGTCAAAACTATCGTAAAGAACAAAATTGTTAGACACAGAGATGAACATAATTTGTTGGGGAAGAGTCAATATGGTTTTTGTAAAGGGAAATCATGCCACACCCATCTACTAGAATTCTTTGAGGGGGTCAACAAGTACACGGACAAAGGAGATTCAGTGGACATAGTGTACTTAGATTTCCAGAAAGCCTTTGACAAGGTCCCTCACCAAAGGCTCTTACGTAAATTAAGTTGTCATGGGATAAGAGGGATAAGAGGGAAGGTCCTTTCATGAATTGAGAACTGGTTAAAAGTCAGGGAACAAAGGGTAGGAATTAATGGTAAATTCTCAGAATGGAGAGGGGTAACTAGTGGTGTTCCCCAAGGGTCAGTCTTAGGACCAATCCTATTCAACTTATTCATAAATGATCTGGAGAAAGGGGTTAAAAGTGAGGTGGCAAAGTTTGCAGATGATACTAAACTGCTCAAGATAGCTAAGACCAAAGCAGACTGGGAAGAACTTCAAAAAGATATCACAAAACTAAGTGATTGGGCAACAAAATGACATTTAATGTGGATAAATGTAAAGTAATGCACATTGGAAAAAATAACCCCAACTATCCATACAATATGATGGGGGCTAATTTAGCTACAACTAATCAGGAAAAAGATCTTGGAGTCATCGTGGATAGTTCTCTGAAGACATCCACGTAGTGTGCAGAGGCGGTCAAAAAACAAACAAACAGGATGTTAGGCATCATTAAAAAGGGGATAGAGAATAAGAGGGAGAATATATTACTGCCCTTATATAAATCGATGGTACGCCTACATCTCGAATACTGCATACAGATGTGGTCTCCCCATCTCAAAAAAGATATACTTGCACTAGAAAAGGTTCAGAGAAGGGCAACTAGAATGATTAGGGGTTTGGAACGGGTCCCATATGAGGAGAGATTAAAGAGATTAAAGAGATTAAAGAGGCTAGGACTTTTCAGCTTGGAAAAAGAGGAGAGTAAGGGGGGATATCATAGAGGTATATAAAATCCTGAGTGGTGTGGAGAAAGTAGATAAGGAAAAGTTATTTACTTATTCCCATAATAGAAGAACTAGGGGTCACCAAATGAAATTAATAGGCTGCAGGTTTAAAACAAATAAAAGGAAGTTCTTCTTCACACAGCGCACAGTCAACTTGTGGAACTCCTTGCCTGAGGAGGTTGTGAAGGCTAGGACTATAACAGCGTTTAAAAGAGAACTGGATTAATTCATGGAGGTTAAGTCCGTTAATGGCTATTAGCCAGGCTGGGTAAGGAATGGTGTCCCTAGCCTCTGTTTGTCAGAGGGTGGAGATGGATGGCAGGAGAGAGATCACTTGACCATTACCTGTTAAGTTCACTCAATCCGGGGCACCTGGCATTGGCCACTGTCGGTAGACAGGATACTGGGCTAGATGGACCTTTGGTCTGACCCAGTACGGCCGTTCTTATGTTCCTATGTTCTTAAGTAAAATTAATTTCTTCCCGGTATGGGCTAAGGGGGGCACATGACCTCCCCACGTGACCCTCCATGTGACTCTGCCCCACCCCCAGCCCGGGGTCTCCATGCTCTTCCCCTCCCCTCCCCATCCTCCTTTCCCTGCTGCCCCTCCCAGCCATGCCCCCTGCCCTTCCATGGAGCTGCGTCTGCCCCGCCGGGAAGGGCTGGGGCTCTGCTGGGAGGGGCAGAGGGAAAGGAGCAGAACACCGTCAGCTCCTCCGGCTGCCGTAACGCTCCCAGCCCTGTTCTCCTGAGAGGC
>NW_020694156.1:0-426 GCF_002925995.2 Terrapene triunguis
GAGTTCCACAGGATAATCACCCATTGTGTGAAAAAGTATTTCCTGTCATCAGCTTTGAATTTCCCACCTTTTACGTCACTGAACATCCTCTAGTCTTTGTGTTATGAACAGAGATGATTGGGAAATAGAGTGTCCATCCTGTGGGAAATTCTGAACACTTCTGAATTTTTAGTGGAAAGAAAATTTAAGAGAAGTGTGGAGTAACTTAATTTATGGAAATGAGCTGGTGTACATTATTCCCTTTAAAGGAATAACTAATGTAGTATTTCTGGACTGTCTGGAAGGGGGTTGGACATAACAGAACATACATTTCTGAGGGAAAATCTGGGACTGTGAGTGTGTTGGGGTCACCCTGCCATAATCCAGGCTGGTGAGAAAAGGTGTGGCTGGCTGACTGCAGAAGGAAGCTCAGGGCAATTCAGGAAG
>NW_020694156.1:436-2265 GCF_002925995.2 Terrapene triunguis
TTCAGTTGAAATCTGCACCTCCAAGGGGATCAATAGGTAACAATTTGTCACCCCACATGGAGTTACCCACACAGGTCACAACACTGGATTCGTTGCAATTAAGGAAGAAACCAATGTTATTTAACCACAAGGGTAGATTTCAAGTGAGTACAAGAGATGAGACATCAAAGTGAGAAATGGTGACAAGAAAAAGAAATATAAAACCACTTCCTAGTACTAAACTGAACAAACTAGACGTGGTTCAAAGTGAAGTCCCTTAACACAGGTTTGCAGTGGCATTGCTGACCACGTTTTCAGCTCCGGATCAGTTCCTGGGGTCCAAGCGCTGTTTTTGTTTTCTTTTCTTTCTTTTTTTTTGTCCTCTCAGGTGAAAACGAGAGCTGGACAGGGAGAGATAACAAGGGGTGTTTTGGGCCCTTTCTTTTATAGTTCAATCACCTTTGAAATGGATTTTTCTCAGAGTGACTCCGAGATAAACCTCTCCTCAGCTGAGTGGGGAGACATGAACGTTGGCCAGAAGGGGTTTCATGCTGTTGTTTGCTAAGATGCAGATCTTTTTGTTCCTGTATTTTCAGGTCTGAAATCTGTGAAAAGCCCTTGTCACAGTCAGCACAGCTGTATGGCCGCTCCCCAGTGTGTACACGCTGGTGTCTTCTCAGGGCTGAAATCCGTGAAAAGCTCTTGCCGCAGTAAACACAGCTGTATGGCTACTCCCCAGTGTGTACGCGCTGGTGTCTTCTTAGGGCTGAAATCCGTGAAAAGCTCTTGCCGCAGTCAGCACAGCTGTACGGCCGCTCCCCTGTGTGCATGCGCTGGTGTATTTTCAGGTGTGCAATCTGTGAAAAGCCCTTGCCGCAGTCAGCACAGGTGTACGGCCGCTCCCCAGTGTGCGTGCGCTGGTGTATTTTCAGGCATGAAATCTGTGAAAAGCCCTTGCCACAGTCAGCACAACTGTACGGCCGCTCCCCTGTGTGCGTGCGCTGGTGTATTTTCAGGTGTGCAATCTGTGAAAAGACCTTGGCACAATCAGCACAGCTGTATGGCCGCTCCCCAGTGTGTACGTGCTGGTGTCTTCTCAGGGCTGAAATCTGTGAAAAGCCCTTGCCGCAGTCAGCACAGGTGTATGGCCACTCCCCTGTGTGCGTGCACTGGTGTATTTTCAGGTGTGCAATCCGTGAAAAGCCCTTGCCGCAGTCAGCACAGGTGTACGGCCGCTCCCCTGTGTGCGTGCGCTGGTGTATTTTCAGGCATGAAATCTGTGAAAAGCCCTTGCCGCAGTCAGCACAGCTGTACGGCCGCTCCCCTGTGTGCATGCGCTGGTGTATTTTCAGGTGTGCAATCCGTGAAAAGACCTTGGCACAATCAGCACAGCTGTATGGCCGCTCCCCAGTGTGTACATGCTGGTGTCTTCTCAGGGTTGAAATCCGTGAAAAACTCTTGCCGCAGTCAGCACAGGTGTATGGCCGCTCCCCTGTGTGCGTGTCAGCACAGTGGTAGAGCTGTTCCCTGCTATGCGTGCGCTGATGCTTAGTCAGTGTACTGGCACTGCTCTGCCCACATTCAGACTGTGTCCTCGTTTCTCCCGGGATCCCGTGCCCTGCTGGAGAGAGCAGAGGCCAGTTAGCTCATCATTAGGGCTGCAGGTTTGTCAAGGAAGGAAGGAAAAATGTCACAGACGGAGCCATTTCCCCACTTCTCAGTGACTGTTTTCGGGATGTGAACCTCTGCCTGCAATGGCGGCTCCTGTCTCCCAGGGCTGGGCCCAATGCCTCGCTCCAGGCACTGAGACCTGGCCTGCGGGGTTACAGCGCCACTCAGATTTGCCCCCG
>NW_020694157.1:0-28068 GCF_002925995.2 Terrapene triunguis
CCAGCACAGGCACGGGGGACAGGGAGAGGGGCTCAGACAGCCCCCCCCAGAGCAAACCGCTCCTAATTCCCAACTCCCATATGGGGGGCAGGCTGAGCCCCCCAAATCCTGGCTGACATGAGGGGTAGGCGAGAGAAGGACTCTGACACTCCCAGATTCTGGTACACACCTGGGAGGAGACTATGTGGGGCTGACACACTCCTTCACCCCTAACCCCTCCCCCTTTTCCTGCCACTCACTTGCGTGTCACCCATCCTAGCGTCCCACCCCTCTAATCCCCACCCCTTCCCCCTGAGGTGGCCCCCAACCCCTCCCCATCAATCACCCCATTTATCCCCCTCCCCTCGCTGCAGCCCTAAACCGCAAAACCAGAATAAAAAACTACTTGGACAAATCATAGACGTACGAATGGAAGGGACCTCGAGAGGTCATCTAGTCCAGTCCCTTGCATTCAAGGCAGGATTAAGTATTATCTAGCCCATCCCTGACAGGGGTTTGTCTAACCTGCTCTTAAACACCTCCAGTGATGGAGATTCTACAACCTCCCTAGGGAATCTATTCCAGTGCCTAACCATCCCAACAGGAAGTTTTTTCTAATGCCCAACCTAAACCTCCCTTGCTGCAATTTAAGCCCATTGCTGCTTATCCTGTCCTCAGAGGCCAAGGCACAAAATGAGATCAAACTAGCTAGAGAGATAAAGGGTAACAAGAAAACATTCTACAAATGCATTAGAAGCAAGAGGAAGACCAAGGACAGAATAGGGTTGTTACTCAATGAGGGGGGAAAACAATAACAGAAAATGTGGAAATGGCAGAGGTGCTTAATGACTTCTTTGTTTCAGTTTTCACCAAGAAGGTTGGCAGTGATTGGACATCTAACATAATGAATGCCAGTGAAAATGAGGTAGGATCAGAGGCTAAAATAGGAAAAGAACAAGTTAAAAATTACTTAGACAAGTTAGATGTCTTCAAGTCACCAGGGCCTGATTAAATGCATCCTAGAATACTCAAGGAGCACACTGAGGAGATAGCTGAGCCAAAAGTCAAGGAAGATTACTGGAAAATGGCAAATATAGCACCAATCTATAAAAAAGGAAATAAGGACAACCCGGGGAATTACAGACCAGTCAGCTTAACTTCTGTACCTGGAAAGATAATGGATCAAATAATTAAGCAATCAATTTGCAAACATCTAGAAGATAATACAGTGATAAGTAACAGCCAGCATGGATTTGTCAACAACAAATCATGTCAAACCAACGTGATAGCTTTCTTTGACAGGGTAACAACTCTTGTGGATAAGGGGAAGTGGTAGATGTGGTATATCTTGACTTTAGTAAAGCTTTTGATACTGTCTCACATGACCTTCTCATAAACAATCTAGGAAAATGCAACCTAGATGGAGCTTGTGACGGGTTCAGTCACGGAGACCCCCCTTGGGACTGTCACCTGGTGTGAAGTTACCTGATGTGAAGTTACCTCTGAGCCCAAAGCTGCAGACTTTAACCAAAAATTGCACAGCAGGTCACCTATCTGCAGCACCCAGACACCCAGTTCCCAATGGGATCCAAACCCCAAATAAATCAGTTTTACTCTGTATAAAGCTTATACAGGGTAAACTCATAAATTCTCTGCCCTCTATAACACTGATAGAGAGATATGCACAGCTGTTTGCTCCACCAGGTATTAATCACTTACTCTGGGTTTACTAATAAACAAAAGTGATTTTATTAAATATAAAATGTAGGATTTAAGTGGTTTCAAGTAATAACAGACAGAACAAAGTAAGTCACCATGCAATATAATGCCAAAACACACAAGTCTAAGCCCAATACATTAAGAAACTGATTATAGGTAAACTCTCACCCTCAGAGATGTTCCAATAAGCTTCTTTCACAGACTAGACTCCTTCCTAGTCTGCGCCCAAATTTTTCCCCTGGTAAAGTCCTTGTTAGTTCCAGGAAACATCTTAGGTGGAAAACAGGGGTGTTATCATGACTGGCAGCCCTCTTTGTTCTATTCCACCCTCCCTTTTATAGCTTTGGCACAAGGCAGGAATCTTTTGTCTCCCTGGGTCTCCACCCCTCCTTCTAAATGGAAAAACACCAGGTTTAAGATGGATTCCAGTATCAGGTGACATGTTCACATGTCCTGTGAGACCTCCAGTCTCCATTCTTCCAGAGCTGTCCTGCACATACCCAGGAAGGTTTGCAAGTAAACAGAGCCATTTACAGGTCATTGATTTTAAACACCCTTAATGGCTTCCATTTACTATGTTTACATCAGTAATACAAGTTTATATCTTATTCTCCTAATTCCAGACATAGAATTAATACATGCAAACAAAGGGGATGAACACACTCAATAGATCATAAGCTTTGTAATGATACCATACAAGAGACCTTTTGCATGAAGCATATTCCAGTTACATTATATTCACACGCATAAGCATATTTCCATAAAACATTATGGAGTGCAACGTTACAGAGCTACTATAAGGTGGGTGCATAATTGGTTGGAAAACCGCTCCCAGAGAGTAGATATCAGTGGTTCAGAGTCATGCTGCAAGAGCATAACGAGTGGGGTCCCGCAGGGATCAGTTCTGGGTCCAGTTCTGTTCAATATCTTCATCAGTGATTTAGATAATGGCATAGAGAGTACACTGATAAAGTTTGCGAACAATACCAAGCTGGGAGGGGTTGCAAGTGCTTTGGAGGATAGGATTATAATTCAAAATGATCTGGACAAACTGGAGAAATGGTCTGAGGTAAACAGGATGAAATTCAATACGGACAAATGCAAAGTACTCAACCTGGGAAGGAACAATCAGTTGCACAAATACAAAATGGGAAATGAGTAGGAAGGAGTACTGCGGAAAGGGATCTGGGGATTAAAGTCTGGAGAAGAGAAGACTGAGGGGGGACATAATAACAGTTTTCAAGTACATAAGAAGAACAATTTTTCTCCCTCCTTCTTGTAACAACTTTTTATGTATTTGAAAACTGTTATCATGTCCCCTCTCAGTCTTCTCTTCTCCAGACTAAACAATCACAATTTTTTCAATCTTCCTCATAGGTTATGTTTTCTAGACCTTTAATCATTTTTGTTGCTCTTCTCTGGACTTTCTCCAATTTGTCCACATCCTTCCTGAAATGTGGCACCCAGAACTGGACATAATACTCCAGTTGAGACCATATCAGTGTGCAGTAGAGTGGAAGAATTACTTCTCATGTCTTGCTTACAACACTCCTGGTAATACATCCCAGAATTATGTTTGCTTTTTTTTGCAACAGCGTTACACTGTCGACTCATATTTAGCATGTGATCCACTATGACCCCCAGATCCCTTTCCACAGTACTCCTTCCTAGGCAGTCATTCCCATTTTGTATGTGTGCAATGATTGTTCCTTCCTAATTCGAGTACTTTGCATTTGTCCTTATTGAATGTCATCCTATTTACTTCAGACCATTTCTCCAGTTTGTCAGAGGATTTTGAATTTTAATCCTATCCTTCAAAGCACCTGCAACCCCTCCCAACTTGGTATCGTCTGCAAACTTTATAAATGTACTCTCTATGCCATGATCTAAATCGTTGATGAAGATATTGAATGGAACTAGACCCAGAACCGATCCCTGCAGGACCCCACTCATTATGCCCTTCCAGCATGACTCTGAACCAGTGATAACTATACTCTGGGAATGATTTTCCAACCAGTTATGCACCCACCTTATAGTAGCTCCATCTAGATTGTATTTCCCTAGTTTGTTTATGAGAAGGTCATGTGAGACAGTATCAAAAGCCTTACTAAAGTCAAAATATACCAGATCTACCACTTCCCCCATCTACAAGGCTTGTTACCCTGTCAAAGAAAGCTATCAGCTTGGTTTGACATGATTTTTTCTTTATCACCTTATTATCTTCTAGGTGTTTGCAAATTGATTGCTTAATTATTTGCTCTATTATCTTTCCGGGTACAGAAGTTAAGTTGACTAGTCTGTAATTCCCCGGGTTGTCCTTATTTCCCTTTTTATAGATGGGCGCTAGATTTGCCCTTTTCCAGTCTCTGGAATGTCTCCCGTCTTCCAAAGATAATTGCTAGTGGCTCAGATATCCCCTCAGTCAGCTCCTTGAGTATTCTAGGATGCATTTCATCAGGCACTGGTGGTTTGAAGACATCTAACTTGTCTAAGTAATTTTTGACTTGTTCTTTCCCTATTTTAGCCTCTGATCCTACCTCATTTTCACTGACATTCACTATGTTAGACGTCCAATCACCACCAACCTTCTTGGTGAAAACCAAAACAAAGAAGTCATTAAGCAGCTCTGCCATTTCCACATTTTCTGTTATTGTCTTCCCCCCGTCATAGAGTAACGGGCCTACCCTGTCCTTGGTCTTCATCTTGCTTCTAATATTTCTTGTTTCCTTTTATGTCCCTAGCTAGTTTGATCTCATTTTGTGCCTTGTTTTTTCTAATTTTGCCCCTACATACTTGTGTTATTTGTTTATATTCATCCTTTGTAATTTGACCGAGTTTCCACTTTTTGTAGGACTCTTTTTTGAGTTTTAGATCACTGAAGATCTCCTGGTTAAGCCAGGCTGGTCTCTTGTCATACTTTCTATCTTTGCTATGCAGTGGGATAGTTTGCTCTTGCGCCCTTAATAATGTCTCTTTGAAAAACTGCCAATTGTCTTCAATCGTTTTTCCTATTAGACTTGCTTCCCATTGGATCTTACCTACCAACTCCCTGAGTTTGCTAAAGTCTGCCTTCTTGAAATCCATTGTCTTTATTGTGCTGTTCTCCCTCCTACCATTCCTTAGAATCATGAACTCCACCATTTCATGATCACTTTCACTCAAGTTACCTTCCACTTTCCAATTCTCAACCCGTTCCTCCCTCTTTGTCAAAATCAAATCTAGAACAACCTCCCCCCTAGTAGCTTTCTCGACCTTCTGAAATAAAAAAAATTGTCTCCAGGTCTACAGATTAGGGCACCAACAGACCAGAGGAGTATCACTTACCAAACATTCGGAGTAAAGTTTGCCCAGGGTGAAGTCGGTGGCTAATTCTGCAAAGCATACTGCAAAGCAGAGAAGATGTACCAGTCTCTCGCTGTTTCCTGTCTCTCTTCCTTTCTCTCCTTTTATAGAAGGGCTCAGGTGTAATATAGAAACTTAGATGTATTTTCATGATTTGTCTGGTAGAGTCTGTAAGTTTCCATTCCCCTCGTGGGCTCTGCTCACCCTTTGGGTATCTTTGCACACTGACAAATTCTTCTCCCTTCCTGCCGGGAAATCGAATGAGGGGAACCAGCTCTCCTTGGATGGATTGGGGTGGCAATGTGGGGTAGCGGGTCACACCAGGAAGGGGGTGGCCTGTCTCCTGGGTTCTATTCCCGGCTTGCTGGATCCATGTAGATTAAGAGCAGGACTCTCCTATCCTTCGAAGAAGCACTGTCCATGGGAGATCTCAGCCCCCATGAAGACACCGACATACGTTGGGAGATTTTTGAGCCAGCCCAGTACCCTGCTCCCTGACGGGGACAACACATCAGCTGTGAATGAGCAGAGCAGTGCTCAGACCAGCCCTCTCCCTCGGCCTGCCCTCTAGGCCGGGGGAGCCAGGGGGAGCCCTGCAGCTGCTCTTGCTCACCCCAAAGGCCTGGCAGGAAGACGGGGAGCGCACCAGCTTTCTTGGACCCCATCGCGGCTCCATGTGTAACCCAGACACTTCCTGGATGTGGTGATTGATTCTGCTCTACAGCCTTAGCTAACAGCCAGTTGACTTTTAGCTCATGTTGTAGAGGCTCATGCACTAAGCTCCAGAGGTCGCCAGTTCGATCCTGCCCGACGACGACCAGGGCCTGTCGGCGTTACACGCGCACAGGACCAGAGGACACTGGAATCAAAGCCCGGCAACTGGGGGGATGGGAGAATTTGGGGGTGGGGGGCAGGGAATCTCTTACCTTCCCCCAGGCTGTGCTGCGCTCAGGGGGGCTGATGGTGCCCAGGAAGGGGCAGCAAGCTGTGGGCACACGCAGATCACTCGTCCCTCGCACTCAGTGTCTCAGCTGCTGTCTCGCCTTCTGTGGGCTCCTAGCTCCCCCTCTTCCTGCCAGCCCCCCTCTTTGTGTGCCTCTCTTTCTTCCCTTCCCTCTGCTCTGCGGCTGGCTCAATCCCACTGCCCCTGCCCCGCAGTCCGGCTCTTCCCCTTCCCTGGAACCGCGCGCAGGGGAAGTGAAAGCAGCAGCTGGCTGAGGAAGCCGGGCAGGGCCTCATCCCTCCCGGCCCGGCTGTGGTGGGTAACAGGGGAGGGACAGAGCGGGGCCTAGGTACACCCCATCCCTCCAGCGCATTTCCTGGTGGACACAGCTCTAAATGTTGCTGTGCCGTCAGGGGGGACAGTGTGTAGTTATAACACACACACACACAGAGTGCAGGGCTCAGCCCCTCCAGCAGGGGGCAGCAGACACACACACACACACACACACACTAGGGTTGACAGGTGTCTGGTTTTCGACCACAACGCCTGGTCATAAAGGGACCCTGGCAGCTCCCATCAGCACCGCCAAATCCAGTCCTCGGTGTTGCGGGGCTAAGGCAGGCTAGTCCCTACCTGTCCTGGCAGAGCCTGCACCCCCGCCGGAGCCCTCACCCCACCCTGCACCCCAAATCCCTATCCCAACCCAGAGCCTCCTCCCACACCCTGAACCCCTCATACCAGGCTCCCCCCCCAGAGCCTGCACCCCCAGCCCAGAGCCCGTATCCCCTCCCGCACTCGGCCACACACCCCAGCCTGGATCCCCCTCCTACACCCCAAACCTCTCATCCCCTGACCCCACCCCAGAGCCCTTACCCTCCCTGCCCCCCAACCCCCTGCCCCAGCCCAGTGAATGTGAGTGAGGGTGGGGGAGAGCCACCGTGAGAAGGGGAATGTAGTGAGTGGGGGATGAGGCCTCGGGGGAATGGGCGGGGCAGGGGTGGGCCCTCGTGGAAGGGGTGGGTCTAGGGTGTTCGGTTTTGTGAGATTAGAAAGTTGGCAACCTGAACAGAAACACTCTCACACACACACATATCATACCCAGCAGAGGGCAGCAGGGACACACACACACACGCACACAGAGCAGGGCTCATCCCACGCAGCAGGGACACACACACTTTCGGGCTCTGTCTGCACTAGAAGGAAAGGTGTGGTGTTATTCACGTGTGTGAGCTCACTGGTGTTAACATCCTAACGCAGGCCAGGCCGGTTGTAGCTCTGACACGGCTCAGCTGGTTGCTATCACCCATAAGATCCCCCATTTTAAAGCAAGGCACCCCTTTTCCCCTAGTCCAGACAAAGCTTTGGCTTCTTTGGAAGTCGCGAGGCTGCTCTCGCCTTCCATTTCCTCACTGATCTGAAAGCTCCTCACAGGATGCACGCCCTGGAGGACTGTCTGCCCCCTTCTTTGGATCCCTGCTTCAGCAAAGTATTTAAAGGCCTGCAGAACTTTAAACCCTTGAGCAGCAAACTCACTGAAGTCTTGTGTTTAAAGTGATGCCTAAGCATTTTGTTACGGTACTGGGGAGTAGCAGTGTTAACCCACGGGACTCCTTGCCACTGGGAATTAGTGGGGTTAACCCACAGGACTCCCTGCCACTGGGAATTAGTGGGGTTAACCCACAGGACTCCCTGCCACTGGGAATTAGCAGGGTTAACCCATAGGAATCCCTGACACTGGGAATTAGTGGGGTTGACCCATGGGATTTCCTGCCACTGTGAATTAGTGTGGTTATCCAGTGGTACTCCCTGTCACTGGGAATTAGCAGTGTTAACCAGTGGGACTCCCTGCCACTGGGAATTAGCGGGGTTAACCCACAGGAATCCCTGCCACTGGGAATTAGTGGGGTTGACCCACGGGACTCCATGCCACTGGGAATTAGCGGGTTAACCCATGGGACTCCCTACTACTGGGTTTTTCTCTCTGACCATTGTCATCATGATCTACATAGAGGCTTAATCCAGGTTATAAGTGAATTTATTACATGATACGACTATATCTGCACGAGTAGTAATCATAAAGAAACAAGCCCACTAACTATTGATTCAGCATAAATGCAGTTGCCCTGGCTATAGATTATAGAGAACAGTGGTTTTCAAACCGTGGGTTGTGACCCAGTACTGGGTCGTGGGATGTAAGGCACTGGGTCGCGATGGTTCTGGTCAGTACTGCCGACCGGCCCGTTAAAAGTCCCATCAGCGGTTAAAGGTCTCATCCCTGGCCCCACCCCCGAGCCTGCACCCCCAGCCCAGAGCACTGACCCCCCTCCCACACCCGAACCCCCTGCCTCAGCCCAGATACCCCTCCCACACCCTGAACCCCTCATTCCCAGGCCCACCCTGCAGCCCTCATCCGCGCACCCCAACCCTCTGCCCCAACCCTGAGCCCCTCCCACACTCCAAACCCCTCATCCCCAGCTCCGTTGGGTCACGGGCATCAACAATTTTCTTCAACTGGGTCACCAGAAAAAAAGGTTGAAAACCACTGATATAGAATTTAGCTTCTATAACCAACTTGTAGCAATATGCTGGATTGACCAAGGGCTCACACAGGCTGTTGGGATCATGATATGATTAAATTGCTCCTCCGATCACCTGATGCAAAACACAGCATTGTTACAGTCGATATATGAGTGTTGCAAACTCTTGTGATTCTTGCAATTATTGGTATTTTCCTTTAAAGCTTCCTGGAGTCGTGTGATCACGGGAGAATCTCAATTTTTATTAAAAAGAAGTTTCTAGCCCTAGTTTTTAGTGGCCGTGGAGAACAGCAGGAAAAGGTGACCAGCAAACTCTCAAAACAGGAGGCAAATGAAAAAAAGCCAAATATTTTAAAAAATCGTATGATTTTGAGGGGCCTGAATGGTGATTTTTAAATGCTTGCGGTGACATTACTGGGAAATGCTTGTTCCAGAGCCCTCATTCATTTGTAACCCGGCTGCTAGCACACAAATTAGCCGTCGTCTTCAGTTCTTCAAATCAAAGGCATTGTTTAAGGTGCACAAAGTCTGCTGTAGGCAATGGCTGGAAGGTCGTGCAGGCCGGGTACTAAAAAGACAGCAGCTGATGGCAAGGTTGGTTGCTACATTGATTTACGTTAGTTGAGGATCTTGGTGTATTTTGTTGGTTTTCCTGTTTTAAACAAATGGTTTGGCTACCCTAACAAGTCGAACAGAAAGCCTAGAAACCTGACTCACTGTGGGAAATTAAAGAATGAAATGGCAGCTTCTTTTCAGCTTCATTTTTAACATTTAGGGCTGTGGTGGCCCAATCTCCATGTGGGATTGGGTCTCTGATTCATGAACACATCTGCTGATCATTTAAGCTTTTTCCCGTCTTCCTTCAAAGCGGTCTTCCGAACCCTTTTGGCATCTTCAGCCACTTCATCGAGAAAGCTCAACAGCATGAAGTAGGTGGTTAAAAAAGAGATTCCCGCAGTTAACATGGGACCAAGCACTGGTAGATTTGCCGTTAATTTAGGCAAACCCTTCTCCTCCTTTAGCAGCCGTTTGATTACAACATCTCTGTTTATTTCTTCTTCCCTGGGAGATATGATAACAGCCTTCAGCTCCGCTATCGGTTTCCCAGTCTGCCTGGCCAGATTAGCCAAGGAGCCGTCATCTAGGCCGAAGTACTTGTAGAAGGCAATCATGGATCCTAGCAGGATTCTAATATCACAAGCAACAGAGAGCTGCGGGATAGGAATGACATTGACTAAAGCCGATGCGAGGGATATTAGCCATATCAGCTTCTGCATGGCAGCTTTCTTCTCCTCTATGATTTCGGCAGACAGGTTTGGCAGACTGAGCAGAAAGGCAAGTCTCTGCAGACCTTGGAGATCATCCTGCAAAGTCTTGACCAGGCCAGGAGCATCATACTTGGTGAATTCACAGCTGGAGAGAAGGAAAATCTTTGGGTTGCTGATCCCTGCCTTTTGCAGGTGTTTCCTGCAGTCCATCCTGAGTCGCTGCAGGACGCTCTCCTGACTGAATGTTCTAGGGTGATCCCTTTCTTCATTGCGCAAGTCTTCATCCACCTTGGAGCGCACAAAATAGAACCTCTTCCCCATCCTCTCGATCTCCTGGGCCAGGGCCGTGTGGTTGCATTTGAAGCGCTCCGAAGCGATGATCACAAAGAAGTCATAGCGTTCGAAGTTCACCTGCTCCAGATACGTGTTTGGCTCAAAATCTGGGGCGCTAATCCCGGGCAGGTCCCACAGCCTCACGTTGGGGTGGTTAGGATAGGGATAAACAGTCGGCTCCGCCGTCGTTTCTGTCACCCCAGTTGGGGCAGCCCCGTCATCCTCAGCAGTCAGTCCCCGGAGGGCGTTGATGAAGGACGATTTCCCGGCACCCGTCTCCCCCGTGACTGCAATGTTGAGAATGGTGGATTTGAACAACTCAAGCTCTGCCTGCGCTATAGAAGCCACTTCCGCCTGTCCTTTGTCTTTGAAAAGATCCAGGAACTCCTGAAACACCTTTATGGAGTCATTGAAGAGTTCCTTTGGGTCCAACCCTAGATCCAGAGCTTCCATGGGAGCTGAGATTAACACCAGACCCTTCATGAGCACTGAGATGGACTCCATATCCATGGCACGTACAAGAGATTCCCTCTTCCCAAGACAAGAAAAGGAAAAGGCATGTTTCGGTTAGTGTAAATGTAACCTGAAAAAAATAAAACTGTTCACGTAGCAACTTACAGACTTGCAGCCGTGGGGCTGGTTTCACCCTCACCAGTACGTGTGCTGAAACTTCCATCCCCATCCCCACTCTGAACAAACCGTAAGCACTGTTAATACAGGTTAACCTCCCGGTGTACGGACTATTACTCCTGGGGGAATTCTGCGCTACTGAACGTGTGCATAATTAATGAGCTGTGCATATTTTTAATATTTTGGCACAGAATTCTCCCAGGAGTAGACTATGGGGCTGTCAGATGTGCTGCATGTGGAGCCAGGAGAGCAGGAGGTCGCCATGGGGGTGTCTGATGATGTCTGGAGTACGTGTTGCTTTTCGGGATGTGTTGGAGATGGGAGTGAAAGCCAAGGACCACCCAGCACAGGAACAGGGGGGGCAGGGAGAAGGGCTCAGACCACCCCCCCAGAGAGCAAACTGCTCCTAGTTCCCAACTCCCACATGGGGGGCAGGCACTCCTAGAATGCAGGGCCCCCCAGACCCTGGCTGACATGAGGGGTGGGCGAGAGAAGGACTCAGACATTCCCAGATACTGGTACACACCTGATAGGAGACTATGTGGGGCTGACACACTCCTTCACCCCTCATCCTTCCCCCTTTCCCTGCCACTCACCTGTGTGTCACCCATACTAGCGTCCCACCCCTCTAATCTCCACCCCTTCCCCCCTGAGGTGGCCCCCAACCCCTCCCCATCAACCACCCCCATTTATCCCCCTCCCCTCACTGCAGCCCTAAACCACAATAACCAGAATAAAAAACTACTTGGAGAGAATCATAGACATAGGACTAGAAGGGACCTTGAGAGGTCATCTAGTCCAGTCCCCTGCACTCATGGCAGGACCAAGCACTCACGGGTCAGGTGGGGACCAAGCACCATCCCTGACAGGTGTTCGTCTAACCTGCTCTTAAAAACCTCCAGTGATGGTGACATTTTGTACCTTGGGGGCGTGGCCTGTAACCCCCATATTCCTCATTTATATATAATTGTGATATTGCATATAAAGCAGGTCATGTGAGGTACCAGCGGAAAGGTTATTATCTCCTGAAAGTCACTGTTCTATTTAAATATGTATATCATGAATACATCTGAAGTTATGAGAATTGTATTGTATGGTTGTCACTAAAATGCTGTGGGTTTGGGAGGCGCCCAGATACTGACTCTCCAGAGACAATGACAAGGGAGGTACCAACACCCGGGGGTGCAGGGCCCTGAGCCTGCTCCAGGAGGGGCAGCGGTGGCGGTGGCTCATAGTCCCAGGAGCCGCAGAGCCCGAGCGCAGTGAGGGGGGAGCTGGAGGGGTGCATGGGGGCCTCCTCCCACATGCATCTGCTGTAGGAGCCCCCAGGAGCCTCCAGGAGGTGGCTCCTCCCTGCCGAGTTGCTGCAGCGGCCCAAGCCCGGCAAAGCCAGTGAGTGGACTTGGGGCGGGGGCCGCCGGGGTGGGGTGGGGAGGGCTCGCGGGGGGGCTGTGCACCCTCCAGGGGAGTTCAGGGGCTGGGGAGGGGGGAACCTGGTCTGGGGAGCAGCCCCTGGGCACGGCTGGCCCCTGGGGTCTATAAAGGCTCATTGGGATTTGCCCCTCAATGAACCGATGTGTGTGTGGGGGGGCAAGGTGGAAGTTTTGCCTAGGGCGCAAAATATCCTTGCACCAGCTCTGGCAGGAACCGGTGCATTGAACTTAAACTTCAAGAGATTTACAGGGGCTTTTAGCGTGTAGATGTAAGCAGAGTCAGGATGAGCTCTACCCTGACATCTGGTGGTGAATTATGGCGAGGGTGGAAAAGAACTCCAGGGGATGATCTTGTTTGTATAGGCACACCCACCCGCCTAGCCTGGGACAACAACAACTGAAAGTGGTTACTTTGGCTGGTGTGGGATCCCCCGTTTCTCTGTTATTGGGGCAGGATTCTGATTCTGTGGGGGTGGGGGGACAAGGTGGAAGTTTCACCTAGGGTGCAAAATATCCTTGCACCGGCCCGGGGTGGTTGTATTTTTATATGCGTTCTGTGGGGGGTGGGAGATTTCTGACGTCCTTAATGCCTCATTTTCGGGCCTTGTAAATGACAGAAACAGCCTTTGGATTTTGTGGAGAGAAATGCAGGGTCCGAAATCTCACCCCTCGGGCAGCATGAAGGGGATTTAGTGTAACTGAGAATCTCCCTAGTCCCTCGGTACCTTCCTCCCACCCTATAATTCCCCCGCCCGGTACCTCAGAGCTCCACAACTCTGCCTTGCCCCACCCGGCCCCTCAGGCGCCCTCCAGGGCTCCTCATCATTTCCCTTGTGCCCCTCTTCCCCTCCCCTCGCCGGATACCTCAGAGATTCCTCCGCCTTGCAGCCACAGCAGCTCCCAGCTTTCTTCTGACGAGGCAGGAGCAAAGTGCAGGGGTTTTGTTATCGGGGTCACACCCCTCCTGGCAATTAGTCACCAACATTGAAAAAGCCAGGCCAGTGCATCAGCTTTGCATAAACATACAGAGAAGTTATCTGCAGCAGGAGGTGACCACAGTAATGGGACAGGGGCCATGACTGCTTGGACTTCCACCTCACCTTGTTGATAAAAACGCCACCAAAACTCCCCTCAGCAACTTCTGTGCTCTCTCTTTGCACCCAGAGCCTCCAGGTAACCGGGCCAGCTGCCCCATGAGCATCCCTTTGTGGGTGCAGTGGCACCGCAGCACCCTGCCTCAGTTTCCCTTCTTCTGGGCTCCTCACCCAACACCACACACAGGAGTTTCTCCGTTCAAACACCCCTCCTCAGAGTGAAGCGTCCCAGGC
The DNA here is from genome assembly GCF_002925995.2 of Terrapene triunguis. Taxonomy (NCBI): domain Eukaryota; kingdom Metazoa; phylum Chordata; order Testudines; family Emydidae; genus Terrapene; species Terrapene triunguis. The sequence goes on from NW_020694157.1 coordinate 13,513, forward strand.
AGGAGCCCCCTGCTCTGCGAAGCCCCGACCACAGCTTCCCCTCTGGCTCTTCATAGAGTCTCCTTGAACAAGGGGTTCTGTCATTTGACAGAGCGTGAGGGCCTGGCTTCCAACCCACCATCATTCCTTCCCTTACTTCTAACCCTGACCTGCTCCCAGGGAGGGGTGCAAATTGCCACACGTAAAAACAATTCATCCCCCCGCCTGCCCCAAATCATCCCCCTATGTCACTGCCCCTTTTACTGTCCCAGACCCCTCCTGTCCATCCCTGGTGCCCTCAGCCCCTAGTTTCTTACCCCTCCCATACTGCCTGTCTCTCTCTGGACTCTGTGTCCCCCTGATCCTGGCTCCATTCCCTTTTCCGCCCCAACAACATCTGGGCCCCATGGACAGCCAGTAACACACCCACCCCCTGGTGGCCTGGATCCCAGGCCAGACTGTGAGCTGCCCTCTGGGCCATCTCGCTAGGGCAGTGCAGACCTGCTGATGAGTGGCGATGAAGCTCCCGTTGTATTAATTAATTAAGGCCTGGTCTACATGACAAAGTTAGGTCAAAGGAAGCCGCCTTACATTGATCTAATAATGTATGCATCTACACTGTGAGGTCTCTTCCGCCAACCTAATCCGACTGTAGTGTTGACTTAATTACGTAATGAATTCGACGTTGATGGGTCGACAGACAGGCAGTGTAGACGCAGCGTTGTGTACGTCGACTGAATTGGCCTCCTGGCGGTGTCCCACAATGTTCCGCTGTGACCGCTACAGAGATTGTTTTCAGCTCCACTGCACGGCAGCCCGGTACACAGGCAACAGCCGCTTCCCGGTTAAAGCCCTGGGAATGTTTGAATTCTCATTTCCTGTGTGATCAGTGTGGCGAGCTGAGCATGGTGACTCAACGCTCCAAACGCGCCCCAGCCTGGACTACACAGGAGGTGGTGGATCTTATTGCTGTGTGGGGAGAAGAGTCTGTGCAGGCAGAGCTCCCATCCAGCCAAAGAAATGTCGACATCTACGCAAAGATCACGTGGGGCATGGGGGAGACAGGCTACACCCGGGACACACAGCAGTGCCGCGTGAAAACCAAAGCACTTCAGCAGGCAGGGGTACCAGAAGACAAGGGAGGCGAACAGCCGTTCTGGTTCTACAATGAGCTGCATGCGATTCTCAGTGGCGACCCCACCACTGCCCCAAAATACAGCATGGATACCTCCCGGGAGTCCCAGGCCACTTCAGGCAACAACGAGGAGGACACTGTGGACAAAGAGCAGCAGGAGGAGAATGGAAGGCAGGCGAGCAGGGGATCCATTCTTCCTGAGAGCCAGGAGCTATTTTTAACCCCGGAGCAGTCCAGCCATTCCCAGAACAGCATTGTGGTCAGGTGTGATGCTGGGGAAGGTACCTCTGGTGAGGATGCAATTCCAATGAAACTGTAGGGGTTACGTTCTCTTATATTTTATGTTTAATATGAAGGAAAAGTGAGGTGCAGTGGGTATCTGATTCCCAGTGGCCGCCCTAGCCACGCAGAGGGTTCTCCCCCAAAAAGGCTGTTTATGTGCACAGGGATGGCCCAGGAATCCTCCATGGAGATCTCTAGGAAACTTTCATGGAGGTTCTCTACAATCCTTTCCAGAAGGTTTCTGGGGAGGGCTGCCTTATTGGGAACACCCACAACCAGCCTTTCAGGTGCAGCAATGGAGGAGCCAGATGCGCTGATGGGCCATTAAAGGGAATTCACACTCCCAAGGACTTTCCCAGGAACTGGATACAATGGAGACTTCTCAGAGAGAGCAGGTGGACAATGGAGGCTGTTTGATTCAGGTCATAGCAGAGCCTACGGGACTTAGGCACCAACATTCTATTTTCATAAGTGACTGAAGGCTACATTTCCATAGCTATTTAGGTACCTAAAGATGCAAAGAGAGGTTGGAAATCAATGGGAGTTGGGTGGCTACCCTGCTGGAGCACTTCCAAAAACTCCACTAGGTGCCTTTCTGCATCCTCGGGCACCTAAATCCCTTTGAAAATCCAGCCCTTAGCTCCTAAGGCACTTTTGAAATGTTTATTCCTGGTTCTTGTTTATTTGGATATTATTCAATTCCCATACGGGAGGAGGGATAGCTCAATGGTTTGAGCATTGGCCTCCTAAACCCAGGGTTGTGAGTTCAATCCTTGAAGGGGCCACTCAGGGATCTGAGGCAAAAATCTGTCTGGGGATTGGTCCTGTTTTGAGCAGCGGGTTGGACTAGATGACCTCCTGAGGTCCTTTCCATCCCTGATATTCTATGTATTATTTACAGAGCAAACAGCTTCATTTCACCCTGCCAGTATCTAAAAGTAAAACCAATAGACTCCCAAAGGAGGGACAAAATAATACATCAGCAGCTAATAAATGTGTGAGCTAACACCACTTGCTAGCACTGTGACTGCAGGTTTTTGTGTTTTGAAATGCAAATACAATAAAAAAACCAAGAGACACTCTGCATGTGTGTTGGGGGAGGGAGCAGAATGGAGACACATTAGGGTCCAAAAAAAGGAACGTCCCTTATCAAAGAAGCTGCGAATCACCCATGAGTTCTGCACCTTTCCATGATGAGAAGGAATTGGAAGCCCTGAGTTTAGCCATCCAAGTCCAGTGTGTTTATGTCATCTGTCAGCCTGCAGAGGGCAGTATTAGCTCTGAACACATGTTCCCACCCATTTCCCCTTCCAGAACAAACAGGAAACCCCAGCTCAGCAGCTGGCAAACATACAGAAAGCAGTAACACTTTAACTGCTAGAGGTGCTCAAATAGGTCTGTTCAGCCCCCCCCCCCCGCCCCCCCCCCCCCCCCCCCCCCCCCCCGCGCCTCCCTGGGTCATTGGGGCCAGTCCTGACTGCCAGAGGAGAGCCCCCACCCTATGCCCTGCAGCACAGTGCCCCCTAACACCACCCTGGTTCATTGTACTGAGTGCAAGGGGATAGCGCCCCCCACCCCACTCCCCTGCAGCATAGCCCCCCCAGCACCGCCCTGGGGCATTGGAGACTGTCCTGACAGTCAGGGAAAGCCCCCATCCCACGCCCTGCAGCACAGCGCCCCCTAGTGCCTTTCTGGGGCATTAGGGCCAGCCCTGCCTGCCATGGGAAAGCGCCCCCCACCCCACTCCCCTGCAGCACAGCGCCCCCTAGCACCACCCTGGTTCATTGCACTGACTACAAGGGGAGAGCACCCCCCCCCCCAAAACCCTGGGGCATTAGGACCAGCCCTGCCTGCCACAGGAGAGCGCCCCCCACAGCACAGCGCCTCTAGTGTTGCCCTGGTTCATTGCACTGACTGCAAGGGGAGAGCGTCCCCTACTGAGTCACCTACCCCACACCCTGGAGCCACCGTAAATTTTCTGGTGTCCCACCCAAGCACCGAGTGCTGCCAACCCTGCTGGTCTTGAGTATCGGAGATCAAGGCTGCTGTGTGCCAGGGGAACCTTTCAGAACATCTGGGCAACGATTTTACAGGGATGAAACAGAGCTGAAGTGATTTAACTTCAGGTTTCTTTGTTTAAACGATGTAACTGATTGAGTGTAAACCCTTGCATGGACCCTCTTAAAGCATTTAAGAAGCAATTGAAATGCATCAGCTGAAGACGTGTAGCTTCTCTGTGTGTAGACAAGGCCTCGAGGGTCCAGTCCGGAATCCATAAAGCGCCATCCGCCGACATTAGGGCTTCATCACTTCGTGGCGTTCAGGACGCACGTTCCAGGGCAGTGCCTCCTTTCGCTATACTAGCTGGCTGTCCAGTGCTGCTGCGTGAAGTTTGTGCTGGTTCAATAAACGGTTGCCTGTTTACTTTCACTTTCCCAGTTCCTCAGAGGCTGCACTTGTCGGGGGGAGAGATGGGGCGGGTGCCGGTGGGACAAACAGGGATTATTCCATTTCTCCCAGCACACCGAGAAGATCGGAGGGTTTGATGCCTTTGGGGTGGAAGGTAAGAGATTCCCCTCCCACGTGGGGCTGTTTTGTTGCTGGGATTTTCTCCAAAATATGTTTCTAAGGCACCTCGAAAATGGCTGCTAAACACTGAACTGCACGTTAATGGCTCTACACAGAACCGATCTCTGCTGTTCTAACGGGATCACGGCTGTAACAGCTTCACGTGGCCTGTGGATTTAGTCAGGGGGACCCCGACCTTTGGGGGATGATGATGCCTAGCAACATGTGGAGATGGGGGAAGACTTTTGTGGCTCGGTGGAAGGGAGGGGGAGAAGCCCCGAATCCCCAGTATGTATCTAAACCAGTGGTCCCCAAACTTTTCAGGGTCAGATCCCCCACTTACCCCTGTCTGCCGCCCCCCGCCCCAAGCCAGGGCTGGGAACATGGCCACACTTCTGGGGTGGGGGGGGGATGTGGAAGGGGTGAGGGGGCCGAGGCTGGTGCTGGGAGCAGAGCCGCAGCCAGGGGCTGAGGCTGGGGGTGGGCCTGAAGCTGAGATGGGGGCAGAGCGGGGCTGGGTGTTGCTTCCTCCCTGCCCCTGTGGGGGCTGGCCCTGGCCCACCGCCCTCCCCCCAAAACATTCCTCCGTGCCCCACAGTTTGGGGACCTCTGGTACTTACACCTTCGCGTGGCTGTTTAGACATGGCCCACACTCAGAATTACACCCTCGCAAGTGTAGACTCGATAGCAAAGTCTGTGTAGCAAAATCCAAATCCGGATTCTCCTTGCACCCTTGGTCCTCATTTACCCTGGTGCAAACTAAGTGTAAAAATGCCAACAATTCAGAATGGTAGTGCTGGATTCTCAAAGGGCACTTCACAGCGGTTTGGTCGTATAAATGGGAGGTAATGTAATTCACATTCGCTGTAAGACCCCAGGAGGCGGTAGTTACGTCAACAGGAGAAGCCCGGCATAGCACTGTCTACACGAGGGGTTCAGTCGGTGTAAGTGCGTGGTTCAGGGGGGTGGATGTTTCACCCCCCTGAGCAAGGTGGTTATATCGATGTACGTTTGTAGCATAGACCTGGCTTCAGTCTCTATTAGTTTCTCTAGGTTTGTAGAGACATTTCGCTAGGACCCTGCTGGGCCGAGCTGAGAATCGGTTTGTCAGCGTCAAACTGGCCGGATCCTGCCCCGAATGCCTTTCAGAGCATGTTGCTCCTTCTCTTGCAGATGTCCAACAGCCTGCAGCGTAATGGGAACCGGCCCTGCATTGTCATTTCACTCGCTCGCTCTGTGGACCCTCTACAGTAAGTCCCCAGTTCGGTACAGTTCTGATTGGAATGACGCAGGCTTGGACACGTGCGCCTCGGTCCTTTGATCACACCCGTGGAGGGGCTCAATCCCAGATCCCACACACATCACACTCACAGCTCTCCCACGCTGCTCCAACTAATCCCTCCACCGTTCAATACAGCTACACCCCACCCTTTGAAGGCAACTAGCGTGCACACCGATCATTCTCTTGCCATGTCAACTCCAGGGGCCAGAGTTAAGGTTAAATGGGTGTTGACCTTAACTCAGTATTTCCTGGCTTTCAGAAGCCTGAGTTTTGTTGAACTCGACATTCTGGTAAGGCAGGAGCTATCACCGGGCATCCTTAACTCTGCATTAACCAGGGTGACCACACGTCCCGCTTTGGCCGAGGGAGTCCCATTTTTAAGTCCTGTCCTGGCTCAGCTAGCAAGAGCAAACTGGACAAATGCACAGTTGTGTCAAAAAAGTGGGGCGCGAACCCTAGCAGGGCACGGAGGAACCTGTGGGGAGGGGGGGACGAGTGGCACCGCCAGCCCTGCATGGGAGGGAGGGCTCAGGAGAGCGGCTGGGGCCCAGCCAGCCCAGCCCCACGTGGGCAGGTGACAGGGGGTTTTGGGCCAGCCCCGCGTGCAGGGGTTTGAGGGAGGCCTGAGGCTGGCCCCACGCGGGTGGGCGGCGGGGGGCCATGGGCCAGCCCCATGCGGTGTCCCGTTTTCCCTTTGGGAAAATATGGCCACACTAGCATTAACAAAATGTTTTGCCGTTTGTCCCATCTGGATTTGGAGACATTTTACCGCTGGCCCGGAGCTGTGACTGTTTTTCTCCCCCTGCCCCTGTACTCCCCACTTCCAAATGATGTTGGTCCCTGTAACACGCTGCCCTTGTCACGCTCTGGGAGAAACATTCATGCCAGCGTACGAGGCACTGGGGAGACCTCATCTGGAAAACTGCGTCCAATTCTGCTCAGGGAAGATGAATCCGGCCTGGGCCAGGTGCAGAGAAGGGCTGCTAGGATGATCAGAGGAATGGAGAGCTGATCTTATGAGAGGAGACTGGAAAAGCTTGGCTTGTTTAACCAAGCAAAAGCAGGCCAGGAAATGAGTTTCTCTGGCCTATGTTGTGCAGATGGTCATAATGGTCCATTCTGGCTTTAACATCTACGCTTCTGGTTCTTGGTTCCCCCGAGTCCCACACTGGCCCTGTAATTTTCACCCATTTTCAGATCCCTTCATGCAGTCAGAGGGGCACAAAGCAGCTTCCGTGTCAATTAGGGCCGAAAAATGTACGGGCGGAGAGAGACTCGTTCTGAAAGTGAAAGATGTTCTGTTGACAGCATACAAATAGAGAAGTTAGAAACAAACATCAAATCCACTTACGGGAAGATTGTGACATAACACAAACTTATTTCTTAGGCTCCAGAACCCTGACACAGAAGAACCAAAACCAGAGAGAGACAAAGCAGGCTGCTCAACCCACCTTACTCTAGGCTGGCTCTTTGCAGACTGACTGATGATCGCACACTTCCCTGCAGACCCCCAGCTTTTGATTAGGACCTGGAAACCTCTTACCCGTTAAAGAGATAGCTTGTCATTTTAACACTCTAATACTGACCCTTGCTTTCCTTTCAGGGGTGATCATGTCACAGTCATCCATCACAGCTCAGTGCGGCGAGGATGTCACCCTGAGCTGCACCTTTCCCACACTCGGCTTGGCAGCAAATCAACAAGTGAACGTCACCTGGAAGAAGCCAAGAGCCGATGGACCAGATCTGCTGGTCCACAGCTACTCTTTGGGAATGGAGAAACAATCTGAGGCTTACAGGGGGCGGACGCAGCTGGATCCAGAAGGATTCGCCAAAGGGGACGCGTCCCTGAGACTGAGGGATGTTCACATTCAGGACGAGGGGTCTTATAGCTGCTTCGTCAACTCTGAGCTGGGCCCGTGGTCTGAGGAGACATCGCTGACAGTGCTGAGTATGATACCGCCTACAATGGGCTTTGCTGGCCTCTGAGGCTACAGCTGGTCAAAAAGATGCCGTTCAAACGTTTGTTGGGAGGAAAACAGCTTTTCAACTAAATGCAAATTGTCACACCCCCCCCCCCAATTTTTTTTTCCATTTTTTGTTGCTTAATTCCCATTGAAGTCGAGGGAGTTAGGCACGTAGAGGGATTCTCAAAAGCACCTCTCTGCATCTGTAGGCACCTGAATCCCTTTGGAAATCCCCTCATGCTGTCTTGGTGCATCCATGGCTTTGATACCAAAGCTTCTCTGACACCCTCCATCACTCGCTCCAGTATTAACCACCATCTCCCCTTCTGCTAATCCACTCAGGTTTTGCAGTTACAGATTTTGGGGTGAAATGGAAAACGGGTGCAGGCTGTGTTGTGGTTACTTTTTAGACTACAGTGTATGCATGTCATGTGTGCATGAGCCACTGCTTGATGTTTGAAAAACTCAACAAAAAATATTGATTTTTCTTTTTAAGGGGCAAGACAACGAGAGTCGCCCATTGTAGTTCAGGAAGGGGAGGACATCACTCTCAGCTGCTCCTTCGAACCTGAGCGAAACCTCCAGCTGTTGAACATCACCTGGAAGAAGGAAACAGCGGAGGGACGGGATCTCCTGGTTCACACATACTATAATGGGAGGGACCAGATGCTGAGACAGAATAAGGCTTACCTGGGCCGGACCCAGCTGTATCCAGAGAGATTCCACGAGGGAATTGCGTCCCTGAGACTCAAGAACGTCCAGCTGGCGGATGACGGGGTCTACACCTGCCACGTCAAGCCCCAACTGGGCACATTTTCCATGCGGATGAGAGTGACCGTGGAGAAGGGTAGGGCTCCTCTTACAGGGCACCGCACGAGTCCCAGGGTCCGGGCAGCTGGGCCGCTAGGAACAGCTCCACGCGGCGGTGGGTTCTCACATCACCGTAACCCACTGGGGAGCGGAGCTGGATGGCTCAGCGAGATGGTAGATGGGGGCCCAGGTGATCGCTGGTGAATCTCAGTAGTAGCAAAGGGGAAGGGGTGAGAGGGGCCAAGCACAGGCAAATAGGGTTGCCAACGGTCTTGTTTTTATCCAGGCAGTCTTGTTTTTGGCTTCTCTGTCTGGGTGGTTTTCTGGGACCTGGCAACCCTCAATGGCACCCAAACCAAAAGTCCGGTTACCACGGGGTGGACGGAGGCACTGGGTCATTACCCCGCACCAGCTCCTGCTCGACCAAGGCCACCTCCTACCTGCTGGCAGGCCCCATGAGACGATCCAGTGAGAGATGTGGGGAGAGGAGCAAGCAATGGGGTGGGGCCTTGGGAAGAGATGAAGAAGGGGCATGGCCTCCTCACGGGTCTGGTTACCAGCAATTAGAAAGGAGGGAACCCTACAGGCAAATGGGAGGAGAGGTATGATCTCTCTGTGCAGCTCTGACAATATTTGAGATCCCCTGGGCTCGTGGCAGTGGGAAAGGTGTCTGCAATTCCCAGCACCTCTTGGGGGGAGGGCGGGGGTTTCCTGGGACCCTGCTGCGCTCACAGAAGCATTCTGGGTTTTGTGGATTTTTCTTTCCCCCCCACATTTCTTACAGGTGCCAGGTGTGTCTGGTTCTATTGGGCACCTCTTCCTCTTCTTCTTCTTCCTCTTTCCCTGTTGGTAATGCTTATCATCATTAAAATGCGTCGTCTTCCCGGCCGATGGAAACTGAGGCCATCCAAACACGCCTTTGGATTGGAGGCTGACTATGAGGAGGGAAGAGCGCAGCCGGAAGCCTATTTCTTGTGGGACTTAAGAGTGGATGATACCAAACAGACTCTAGAGTCCCGGCAGGTGAGTTTCAAAACATTTTTCTCTCCTTGGCGCGTCTGTGGGGAGGCGTCTTCATTACAGATGTGGGGAGCGTTTACGCTGCTTTGAGCATTTTTCTTTTGCCTGTTTGAAATCCCTCTGTTTAATTACATTTTCATAGATTCATAGATTCTAGGACTGGAAGGGACCTCAAGAGGTCATCGAGTCCAGTCCCCTGCCCGCATGGCAGGACCAAATACTGTCTAGACCATCCCTGATAGACATTTATCTAACCTACTCTTAAATATCTCCAGAGATGGAGATTCCACAACCTCCCTAGGCAATTTATTCCAGTGTTTAACCACCCTGACAGTTAGGAACTTTTTCCTAATGTCCAACCTAGACCTCCCTTGCTGCAGTTTAAGCCCATTGCTTCTTGTTCTATCCTCAGAGGCTAAGGTGAACAAGTTTTCTCCCTCCTCCTTATGACACCCTTTTAGATACCTGAAAACTGCTATCATGTCCCCTCTCAGTCTTCTCTTTTCCAAACTAAACAAACCCAATTCTTTCAGCCTTCCTTCATAGGTCATGTTCTCAAGACCTTTAATCATTCTTGTTGCTCTTCATTTGCACTCAGCGATCTCCAGACACGAAGAAAAAAAATTCCTTGCCTCCCCTTCTCCACCAGAATTTTTAAGGCTGATTGTTTTCTGACACCGAATGTCAGGGTGCAGGCACCCGGCGCCTGGATGGACTGTGAGGAGTTTATAATTGCTCAGAAATGCATAGATTCCAGCCAGAAGAGACCACTCTGATCATCTGGTCTGACCTCCTGGATAACGCAGACCAGAGAACTGCCCCAATCAGATCCTTTAGAAAAACATCCAATCTTGATTTTAAAATTGCCAGTGATGGAGAATTCATCACAACCCCTGGTAATTTGTTCCAATGATTAATTGCTCTCACGGTTAAACCTTATTTCCAGTCTGAGTTTGTCTAGCTTCAACTTCCTTTTTCTGCTCGACTGAAGAGCCCTCTGTTATCAATTTTCTATTTCCCATGTAGGTATTTATTCCCCATGTAAGTGATCTTCTTCTTACTGTCTTAATTCTGGAGGCCATATATTTCTCTTTTTGTCCATTTGCTTCCCTCATCAATTTTCTACAATGCCTAGCTTAACATAAGAACATAAGAATGGCCATATTGGGTCAGACCGAAGGTTCATCCAGCCCAGTATCCTGTTTGCCAACAGTGGCCAATGCCAAGTGCCCCAGAGGGAGTGAACCTAACAGGCAATGATCAAGTGATCTCTCTCCTGCCATCCATATCCACCCTCTGACAAACAGAGGCTAGGGACACCATTCCTTACCCATCCTGGCTAATAGCCATTAATGGACTTAATCTCCATGAATTTATCTAGTTCTCTTTTAAACCCTGTTATAGTCCTAGCCTTCACAACCTCCTCAGGCAAGGAGTTCCACAGGTTGACTGTACGCTGTGTGAAGAAGAACTTCCTTTTATTTGTTTTAAACCTGCTGCCCATTAATTTCATTTGGTGGCCCCTAGTTCTTATATTATGGGAACAAGTAAATAAAGTTTCCTTATTCACTTTCTCCACACCACTCATGATTTTATATACCTCTGTCATAACCCCCCCTTAGTCTCCTCTTTTCCAAGCTCAAAAGTCCTAGCCTCTTTAATCTCTCCTCATATGGGACCCATTCCAAACCCCTAATCATTTTAGTTGCCCTTCTCTGAACCTTTTCTAATGTCAGTATATCTTTTTTGAGATGAGGAGACCACATCTGTACGCAGTATTCAAGATGTGGGCATACCATGGATTTATATAAGGGAAATAAGATATTCTCCGTCTTATTCTTTCTCCCTTTCTTAATGATTCCTAACATCCTGTTTGCTTTTTTCACTGCCACTGCACATTGCATGGACGTCTTCAGAGAACTATCCACGATGACTCCAAGATCTCTTTCCTGACTTGTTGTAGCTAAATTAGCCCCCATCATATTGTATGTATAGTTTGGGTTATTTTTTCCAGTGTGCATTACTTTACATTTATCCACATTACATTTCATTTGCCATTTTGTTGCCTGATCACTTAGTTTTGTGAGATCTTTTTGAAGTTCTTCACAGTCTGCTTTGGTCTTAACTATCTTGGGCAGTTTAGTATCGTCTGCAAAGTTTGACACCTCACTGTTTACCCCTTTCTCCAGATCATTTATGAATAAGCTGAACAGGATTGGTCCTAGGACTGACCCTTGGGGAACACCACCATTAGTTACCCCTCTCCATTCTGAGAATTTACCATTTATTCCTACCCTTTGTTCCCTGTCTTTTAACCCATTCTCAATCCATGAAAGGGATCTTCCCTCTTACCCCATGACAACTTAATTTACATAAGAGCCTTTGGTCAGGGACCTTGTCAAAGGCTTTCTGGAAATCTAAGTACACTATGTTCACTGGATCCCCCTTGTCCACATGTTTGTTGACCCCTTCAAAGAACTCTAATAGATTAGTAAGACACGATTTTCCTTTACAGAAACCATGTTGACTTTTCCCCAACAATTTATGTTATTTTATGTGTCTGACAGTTTTATTCTTTACTGTTGTTTCAACTAATTTGCCCGGTACAGACGTTAGACTTACCGGTCTGTAATTACCAGGATCACCTCTGGAGTCCTTTTTAAATATTGATGTTACATTAGCTATCTTCCAGTCATTGGGTACAGAAGCTGATTTAAAGAACAGGTTACAAACCATAGTTAATAGTTCCGCAATTTCACATTTGAGTTCTTTCAGACCTCTTGGGTGAATGCCATGTGGTCCTGGTGACTTGTTACTGTTAAGTTTATCAATTCCAAAACCTATTCTAAAGACACTTCAATCTGTGACAATTCCTCAGATTTGTCACCTACAAAGGATGGCTCAGGTTTGGGAATCTCCCTAACATCCTCAGCCGTGAAGACTGAAGCAAAGAATTCATTTAGTTTCTCTGCAATGACTTTATAGTCTTTAAGTGCTCCTTTTGTATCTTGATTGTCCAGGGGCCCCACTGGTTGTTTAGCAGCCTTCCTGCTTCTGATGTACTTCTAATTTATATTCATTGCTATCAACTTCCCGTTTCTTCCAATTGTTATATATTATTGTTTGAAGCGGTTTTCACTTCCTCTCTAAGCAGGCTGGTTTTTTAAACTCTTTCTCATCTGGGATTGTGGTTTTCTGGGCATCTAGTAAAATGTTCTTAAACCGTTCCCAATTATCATTCACCGTTTTCTCTTTACATTCTTTCTGCCAGCTGATACATAATTAAAACACCCTGTATCTATATTACTGGTTGGGACTTTATTCTCATTGCACACGACAAATGTGATCAAGTCATGACCACTTGCATCTAAAACAGCCACGCATTTTTAGTTCTGTGATCAATTCCTTTTGATCTGTCAAGATCAGTAGCAGATTAGCCACTGGGCCGACTGGGCTTCTAGCTGAAAAACCTTTCCCTGCCTTTATCCAATGCCAAAAACGGGGGGCACCAAAAAAGGGGGGAAAACCCACTCCCTGAAAATTAAAAAAAGGGAAACAAATCAACATTTTGAGAATGAAAATATTCAGTTTGAATTGAATTTTATTTTGTTTAGAAAATTACAGCAGAAAATTGAAATGTTGTGATAATAAATAATAATAATAATAATAATAATGGAATCATAGCCCCATAGGGTTAAAAGGGACTGCAAAGGTCATCAGGTCTAACTCCTAATAATAAAAACTTATTGTTTATTAGGTGCATTACAGTAGCACCCCTAACCCGGCCTGGGACCCCACTGTGCTAGGTACTGTACATTATTACTGCCCTTTATTAGGTGCATTACGGTAGCACCCACATGCCCATATCCTGGTGCAGGGCCCCACTGTGCTGGGCGCTGTAAATTATTAGTGCCCTTTATTAGGTGTATCACGGTAGTGCCCAGGCACCCCATCCTGACCCTGAACCCCAGCGCGCTAGGTGCTGCACAAACACAGAACAAAGAGAGTCCCTGCCGCGAAGAGCTTCTAGTCTATGTACAAGAGACACCAGCTGGAGACAGCCAGACGGACAGGGGAGGGCAAGGAAACAATGAAAGACTATTGTTAAATAGGCCAGACAGACACGGTTGGGACGGGGGAGAACGCACGAGCGATGGGATGGCCGCAAACGAGGTGTGTTTCGTTAGCACCAGGGAATGGACAAGGGGGGGACAGGGGTGCTGAGGGGACTGGAGTCAGAGGAGTGAAGCTGAGGTGAAGAGACCATGCAGGGGGCTGGCGCAAAGAACTGGCCACCTTAGTTCTTACCGGCCCCACCCAGTCCATGCGACACGGTAATGCACCCAGTAAACACCAGCCTGTTGGATTAGGCCTCCGCAGTGCAGCCAGAGCAATCTGCAGCCAGGCCCAAAGGAGGAGGAAAGGGGTCTCCGGCTTCCCTCCCTGTTGAGATTTTGAAGAAATGGGGCACCAGACTCTTGCTTTAGCTTATGACTTCCCAGCCTTGCCTCGCTCATCTGCCTCAAGGATTTCGCCAAGGTCTTCTGGTGGAGGATACGGTTTTATGCCTTTCCTACCTTCACTCCAGTTAGCCCAGCAGAGGTTTCATCCACACTGCAGCTGGGACGTGTCGTTCGCAGCGTGGGCAGAGGTGCACATGTCAGCTCCGATGCAGCTAGCCCCTAGCAGCGGGGCCACGGAGACCCAAGCAGTGGCCCCCTGTACAGTCCCGTCCAAGATCCTAGACATGTCCTGGGGTAGCTAGCCTGAGCCACCGCCTGCAGCCACGCCAGTATTTTTAACAAGCTAGTGCAATCAGAGTTGTGCCGATTGCAGTGTAAACGCACCCTTTCTATTCACTCCAATGTGAATCTTTTCTAGACACCAGCCTGGGATGAAAGACACGCATGGGAGAAGCCTGAACAGCCAGAATTCTCCCGTGGAAAGTCTCCTGCAAAGGAAAAGGATCCCAGAAATATTGCCCAGAAGCCTAGCAAAAAAGGTAAAGTCCCACTTGTAAGCAGCGCTATTTTCACAGAAGAAGGAAAACCAGTTCAAAAGAATGAGTTAGGCATGTTTATTTCATAGACCTCTCATTATTTCTTAACTCTCTAGCTCTCTGTGGATTATTTCTCACACGTGTTTGCCTTCTTCCCAATTTCGTATCTAGGCATGTAACTAACAAATTGCTCCCCTCTTCCAGATCAGAAGGATGATGTTAAATAGATCAGACGCTCTTAGGGGCAGGGGAATGTCTCACTGGGTTAGTGCAGCACCCAGCGCCCCGGGACCCTGGATCTTGATATGCAGCCCTGATTTCGGTCAGGGTGTGGCAGTGCCTAGTGCTACATGGGGCCCCGATCCACGTTTGGACTCTAATACAAGTTCTGGGGCTGGTTTGCTTGTGTGTTACTCCCCGCCAGAAATCAGGACCTGGGGCTGCAGGTCGAGGCAGGTTCCCTGGAGAGAAGCCAGGCTGGAGCAGGGCTAGGAACAAGCAGGCGCCATGAAGCTGC